>NC_088879.1:40985574-41235574 GCF_032884065.1 Artemia franciscana | reverse complement strand
AAATTCTCTCAATAGACAATTCTTCTCAAAAAGCGTTTTTAAACTTTTGGTTACTATGGACTGTGGTTTTGGTTACTATGGACTCTTTATTAAATTAAAGCTATTCTTCAACCATAAAAAAGTATATTCCAGCTGACATTTAAAACATAAGAGATAACTTGTCAGTCTAGTAGATAGAAGTCTAGTACTTTCATTTCTATCGACAACAAATGTTTTACTCAATTAAGTACTGGACATAACATGACAATTCCTTTACGTCCACAAGCTATCCTTTGACAGTTACTTACCAAAACCGTTATGGTATAAAAACAAAAGTCATTAGTGTACACAGAAGAAAAAAAGGATCAAACTCTGTTTGACGTAGTGCATCCACCCCACCGCCCAGATTCAGAAGGTCCGTAAAAGTCTAAAAATTACTTAACTGACACATTATTTTTTTTTTATTATTAGCGTTTAAGTTAATCTGGTTACCTTACTGACACCAATAGTTCATTATATTAGATTTGCTATATAGAATTTATATAAGTACAAATTTGTCCTTTTCTTAGCTGTCATGAGCATACTCGTTGTTTTTCATAGGCCAGCATGCATTGTTTATTCTACTCTTGATGTTAATAAATAAATTCAATGAAAACTTACTCGAATAAATTAAAAATTAATAGAATAAATTGATACTTAATAGATATTTACATAAATAAACGCTAATAAAAATAATATAAACAAAAAATATAAATAGATGCTTAACATATTAAATTAACTTACTCGCTTTTGATAGAAATGAAAATATGGTGGTCCAAATATGTCATCTGTTCAGCTATTTCTAATGCAGAAAGTGTTTCTATTCCGTCCTTGCTTGGGGTCTGAAATAAATACTTACAAAAATGTGAAGTTGTTACAGACTTTTGAGGCATGCATATAGTTTTGGAAGTGGGAAAGCTTAGGAAAACATCCTATTATAATGAACTCCCCCACCACCCTCACCACCAGAAAGTCTGAGGGGAATTAAAGTAAATTTTCACTGGTTTTGTGAAAGAAAATAGGAAAAATAATGTGTTTGATGCCCTTTAGATTAAGATTTTCAAAGAGTCTACCAGAATTAGAAAAAAATCTTGTAATTGCTTCCAGTGATTTCACTTCTAAGTTTTTCATTCCTATCCATTTTACGTTTCCTACTACGGCACTGGATTATTTCATGTCTTAGAATGAAATGAAGCTTGTGTTTTATTTACATCTTAGTCCTCCCAGATCCCGATTTTCTCCCCCAGACCTTAGTCTGCCACCCCCTCCAGTTGAAATTTAGTTTCTTTCAAAATCTTGCAAAACAAAGATAAACCTGGATAACTCAAGCATTCACACAGATGGGTCAGTTTTCTTTAGGATATCTTTTCCCATGGTACTATATGGTTCATTTTTCATTTCCATTGTCATTTAACTCGATTTAGGATAATTGGCTTCATCTTTGCCCCGCCCCTCAGGATTTTGACACTCGCATAGTGTTTCCCTTAGATGAACATCAATTATAAAAAAAAAAGTAAAAAGATACTTCTACAAACGACTAGCTGAAAGCACTTGGAGTCGCTTGAGATTTACTATAATGGTTTATTGTAGTATATCCAAAATATTAGTTAAAACCCTTTCCCCATTCTTTTACTATGTCCCCCCTCCAATACTATTCCCATCCATCACTGACTGATTACCATTTTAGCCTAACTCGTTTCATAATAATTAGCAAAGGGACAAACTAACGAAGTAATCTAAGCGAAAATAGTGACGAAGACCACATCGCCTTTCCATATCAAACAAACACAAAGTAGAAATAATAGGCTTTTTTTCCCTTTTTTCTTCCAAGACAGTGGAATTCAATTTAGCGGATATTTCGGCCCTATGTCCAAGGGCCGTCTTCATCACAACACGAGAAAGATATATATATATATATATATATATATATATATATATATATATATATATATATATATATATATATATATACGACGGCCCTTGGACATAGGGCCAGAATATCCACTGAATTGAATTCCACTGTCTTGAAAAAAAAAATCCCTATTGTTTCTACTTTGTATTGGTTTGAGTCCTCTGAGCACTATGCTAGTAAGGCCTCCTTACATAAATTATTAAGTTAAATTAAAAATACTGATTTGAAAAGCCATTCTTAAACTATGAGCCATTCTAAAACTCCTCATATCCACCACCCCCTCCCATTATGATCGCTCTGACTGACTTCAATATCACTTTGCTACCAACTACTCGCCACCTGATCCCTCTAGACCTTCTCCTAACAGCAAGAATGTACGCGCCAAACACAAACCCCCTTCCCCCCTTACATCATGGTCTATTCTAATAATCCTCCTATCCAGCCCCGATTACCAACACAGCAGTCAATTTTTAATAGCATTGCAAGAACAAGCATTCGGTCCCTCTAACAAAATTCTCTCGGCAGAATCTCGTTTAACTACGGTATCCCAATTATTTTCTCATATTTACGCAGAATGTATCCATACCACAAAAAAAAATGTAACCACAATTTTACTCCGAGGAAAGGCCTTCAATTAAAAATGTAACAACCATCCAAGGATGACGGTAAATAATTGTATTTTTTGGTAACTAGTATGTTCAAAGCTAAATTTATGACTTCAAGACAGAAGTAGGGTTAACGCCCTCTGTATAGCTGTATCCATCCCTGGCTTCCCTTTCTTTTCTAGAAAAAGCGATATATAGAAGAGCTTAGCTTGAAGAAATAAAAGCGCATTCCACGCCGCCTGTGCCATATAAAACAAAACAGAAGAGACTAAAGAAATGCAAGGACTAAACTTACGAAAAAAAATTGATAGAAATTCCAACTTCAGAGCAATATAGATTTGGATGAAAGTAGCTAGACCCATGTCTTTACACATGCTTCTCTGTGATCGATGCCACACCCTGAAATCATGCAAATATGCTCCCCTACACATATGTCGACTGTCCTGTGCGAGAACCTAATATCTAGACAATAATTCGATTTTGATGGAACATCAAATTGCCATGTCGCCATATCGACATGGTCATGCCGATTTAGAATTTTTTTATTCCTTCAGAGATATGGACAAGCAATTACAACCGGTTTATTATCAGTCAAAACCGATTATCAGTCTATACACGATATCACATTGTGTGTATAGACACACAAGAATGATAGACACAACCTATTATCCTCGTCCAGGAGACAAAAAGGTATAAAAAAAAGAAGAAAACACAGTTCGAAAAATTCTAATTCTCATATCCTGTATCTTTATTTATACTTTCCGTTCCAAAAATGAAAATAAAAAACGATATTTTGTAGTTATCTCGAAAACTTGGAATTTAAAAACTCGAAAAGTTGAAAAATGCTGTTACAAAGTTTTATCAAAGGAGAGTCAATGTGACGTTCCAAGTCAAATTTGCGACCTTAAGGATTTAGTTGCTATCTTTAGTTGAAAAGTTGCTAAAGTTTAGTTGCAAAATATATATATTTTTTTTTTCTTTCAAGTTTTTTTTTTAAACAGGTTGGGCTCAAGCGTTCAGGGCTCCATTAGCTTTAATATTCCTTTCTTGGGAGGGTAAAGTCTCATTATTTTTCTACAAAGAATGAATTTGTGACAGCTGCTAGATAGAATTAGATCAGGTAAGACTGATTTAAGGATCTACTGACTGGTTTGACAATGAAAGTGAAGAGGTCGCGCTTTAACTAAAAATTACTAAGACAGTTTACAAATGATAACACTGAGCAATGTAAAAAACCATATCTGCTTGGATAATCACTCACTTGTTTATTATTGAATATTGTCGTTTCTGTATAAAATGTATTTATAAAGCTTTATTTCCTTCCCTAACTTTAATTAAAGAAAAAACCCAACTCTCTAACATGAAGATTAAGCCAAATGATTACCTCTATCTTCAGTTAAGGGACGACCCCCCTTCGTTACCGAGCCAGTCAGTAGATAAATATCCGGTTTGACCTAATCTGATCTAGCATGATTATGTATATGGTGATTAACTTTAAAATATCAGTTACTATGGGCTAGAGTTCTGCCTTTGCTATTAAACATTTCAACAAAGTTAATAGACAATGTAATATTTGAATTTCTAAAGTCATCTTCCAATACAGTGTAAATGTCTATCCTTCAAGTCATCTTTAAAGGCAATCGCGAAGAAAAAAATTATGCGTACGTGTCTGATCTTGTATATATACTATCGCTTCAACCCGGATTACAAACAGGAAAAAGCCCTTTGGCTTTTTTTTTAGTTGGAATAGTACGACTATCCTCAGTATGGCACCATAAACCAGATCAGCAATTTTTTCAGAAGATGCTTGTATTATCTTAACTTTCAGTTACTATTTGTCGTGGTTTGTTCTTTACTATGTTGCAGCTATATCCGATGAGACTTACATAGTCCCTATTTATAATGAACAATATCAATTCTTTATGTTATATTTATTATTAATTATATTATCTTGTCGAAAGATAAGCGTGTATAAATATTGCATTTACTTATTAGGTCATACATGGTTACAGCCTAAGAATGTGACGTATTCATCAAGCTTGTACATGAAAATGCAGTTTTTTTTTGTAAAAATTGATTCTATTATAAAAGCTTCTTTTTAATTACTAAAGGCACTAGATATAGCAATTTCTTTTAAAACAAGCCATTAAACAGCTTCAGTGCCCAGCTACCTGAGAAAAAAAAAACAAAACAAAAAAACAAAAAAAAACCATGCCATCGATATGTTCAAGCCTCTTTTCTTATTTTTCAAGCCTACATATTTCCTTTGCTGTTCAAGCCAACAAACTGTACGTTTCCTATACAGGAATTTGGGACCAGGCAATTCTAATAGTAAGCTTTGTGTTTCGATCTGACTTATAAGTCATAGGCTACTGCATTTCTTAGTATGGGGCGCGATCGTCTCCTACTAGGTTACTAGCTACCGCTGCAACCCGAATTTTAATTCACAAGTCAAATTTTTTATTATTACCCTAGAATAACTACTACATTTTACATAACTATATTTACATGTTTCTTGTAATGTTAAAAATATCATTTGCTACTACAGAGTTATAGAAAAATGCAATTTTTCGTAAGAAATAAATCTTGTAATTACATATTTCTTATATTATCTTGTCGAAAGATAAGTATGTTTAAATATTGCGTTCACTATTGTGTCATACATGGTTATAACATACAATTACGACGTCGTTCACCAAGCTTGTACAATAAAATGCAGTTGGTATTATTCTAAAATTATTCTAAAACGATTATTCTAAAAACGAAAAAAAGAAAAAAAGAGATGCCGTTGATGCAGAATATGGTCGTTCAAGCCAATTCTTTTGTTTTTGAACCCAGCATATTTTTTTTTTGTTCCAGCGAAGAGACTATAAGTTTACTATATAGGACTTCTGGACAAAGCGTCTCTAATAGTGTAGTTTGTGCTTAGATCTGGAACTATTTTTTCAAGGAGTTATGGGTTATTGTATTTCTTAGTATGAGAGGTGATTGTATCTTACTAAGTTGCTAGCTACAACTGCAACCAGGATATAGTATATGAAAATTAACTTCCTTGTGAAAAATATTGATTTATTCTAATTTTTTAATTACAGAAGCACGTAGATGTGACAAATTCCTGATGTGAATAATATATGCTATTAAAATGTTATAGAAAAATGCAGTTTTTCATGAAAAAATTGATTGTGTTTTAAAAATTATTGTTTTTATTTACAAAAGGCACTAGGTGTGATAATTTACTTTAAAATGAGCCAATAAATAACTCTCTACGATGTTCCAGTGCCAAGCTATCTACGGATGAAAAAAAAGATGCTGTAAATGTAGAATATCATAGTTCAAGCAACTTATCTTGTTTTTTTTTAAGCCAATATATTTTCATTGTTGTTCAGGCCAAGACACGGCAAGATTCGTTACAATGGGATTTCTAACAAGGCGGTTCTAATAGTGTACTTCTTATTTGATCTGACAGTATTTTCAGGAGTTATGGGCTATTACATTTCTTAGTGTTCAAGGCTGAGTTTCGGGATGTGATCGTATCTTACTAGGTTGCTAGTTACCACCGCAACCCGGAATAAAGTCTGTCATTCTTTATATATGGCAATTTACTCTATTGTTCTATGATTTACCTGAAATTTCTGTTATTCTTTCAGTTCATGCCTCCCCAAACCTCTCCAAAATTCTGAGCCCCTCTGTAATGTAGTTTTTCGTACGTACCTGTATGCATTCTATATGTTATACAGTTTTATTTAGGGTGGATTAAGTCTGCTTTTGTGATTATCAAAGACATTGGGAATCATTTTGGCGCTTAGCTTTACTCAGCTTTATTAGTCAAAGCTCTTGCAAAGAAGACGCATACCCTCTCTCAATAAAAAAGAAAACCAAATAGACGTTTTGCTGGAATAGGTAGAAGGGCATTCGGGATCTGATTTTCAGAATATTATGTGCTCTCTTGTGAGAACACAGAACACTTTAGTCTATACTTAGATTTTGTGCCACATATCAAATGAGCTGAATAGGGAGAAGGGCGTTAAGATGCACTTTTTGCACAATGCCTCCTCTGTTGTGAGAAGACAAAGTAATTAGAATGCAGCTTTATGATCAGCTTCATGCCAGCGTTTCAGCTCAGCCTTTTGTGCAGGAATAATATTCCAAAATGAAAACCCAATAGACTTAATAGTGGAATGCCGAAAACAGCGTTGAGGTCTACCTTTATATGCACTAGGACCTCTCTTCTGAGGAGACGAAGTAAAGAAGATGCAGCTTTATCAGTAGCTTTAAGAAGCTTATTGGCCCGGTTTCTTGCGGTGAAAAAAAATCCCTACATAGAAAACAAATTACGCAATTTTATCACCCAGTCTCTTTTGGAGAAGAAATACTTCAAAAGAACAATGAACCAAATTAGTATAGGAGTTGTAAGAGAGATGTTGTGTTCTTGGGTACATCGACTTTTCTCTTGTGAAAAGACGAAGAATTTGATATTTAGCTTTGTCATTAGCTTTACACACCTTTTTGGACTAATGTGCTATCGAAGAGAAATATATTAAAATAGGAAATGGAGAGACTTACTATAGGAATAGCGAGAAGTGTGTTGAGATCAACTTTTGTGTGCATCGGCTCCTCCCTTGTGAGGAGGCGAAGTAACTGAGATGCAGCCTTATGCTCAGCTGGTAAAAGATGTGGACTGGAAAGAACATCTTCAAGAAATTCAATGGTCAAGTTTTTTAATCGCTCAGATTCAAAATCCTAAAAAAAGAGCATTAACTTCTCAGACGCTGCTAAAAAGTAAAATTTTGAAAATAAAAAAATTTAGATGAACAGTAACAGTTAAGCAAACCTAAATAAAACTAATAGAAATGCTTCAAGTATTTACTTTTGAATAGCATACTTATAATTAATTTGACACTTTAATAAGGCTTTCATTTTAAAATGTAAGCCGTCTTGACTTTCCATGAAAAAAAACAAACTCCGAAAGATCTACTTCCGAACAGACCCTTCTAAAACTGGTGAAATTTTTCGTTTTTGTGACACAAATGGTCCACAGTTGGATAACAACAGTTTCACAGATATTGTTGCTAGGACCGATCCGAAGTTACTTTGTATTTTCTAAGATTTCTATTAACCCTTTTCTCTTTTTTTAATCTAGAAGAAAACTACTGAATGTAGCTGTATTATTATAAAACTGAATTGATAGATAAAGATTTGAACAGTATTTTTTTAATCTTTTAAATAATTTTTTACTTTTTATCTTTAAATAATATTTAAGTTAAAGTCTAAATATGAAGTTTAAATATGAAGGTACAATGCTGACACATAATTATGTATATTTATGGAACCAAAAATAAACTGTCCTGAGCTATCAGCGAAGAAATTCTTCTTCTTCTTGTTTGAATAACTTTGGAAACGCTTTCATGTAATCTCAACACTGAATCAAATTCTGAGCACTGCGGTGGTGTGCTGCAGCTGAAGTCAAACTCCAGGTCCGGCATTGCCAAGCAGAGATCAACCCCATTGCAGCATCACAGAAGCAATAGATATTCCCCTTTTCGGGTATGTTTAACGGGTAGAGGTGCAGTTCTACCTAGATTTGTCAATGTAATACATTTTTGAATTCCTTTAAATATCCTAGGATGAGTTTCAGAACGTAATTATCATTAATGATAATAATTTAATTACTATTATAAACCAGAGCTAAGAGCTCATATGGCACTTGTGACGAGGCCGGAAGAGCCTAGAGCTCATATGAGCTCTAGCAAAATTCTAAGAATCAATAGATTGCTTTAAAAGGAAAATCAGAGGCTTAACGCCGGTCGGGATTTAAAATAAGAGCTCTGAGTCACGAGGTCTTTCTAAATATCAAAATTCATTAAGTTCCGATCATCAACTCGCAAGTTAAAAATACCTCAATTTTTCTAATTTTTCCTCTCCCTTCAGTCCCCCAGATGTTCGAATCGGGGAAAAAGACTTTATCAAGTAGATTTGTACAGCTCCCTGACATGCCTACCAATTTTCATCGTCCTAGCACGTCCAAAAGCACCATACTCGCCAAAGCACTGAACCCCACCATCTAACTCCCCCAAAGAGAGCGGATCCAGTCCGATTACGTCATTCACATATCTATGACATTTATAAGCTTTTTCCAAGATTTATGGTTTCCCCCTCCAGCTCCCCCCAATGTCAACAGATCTGGTCGGGATTTGAAATAAGAGGTCTGAGACATGAGTTCCTTCTAAATATCAAATTTCATTAAGACCCAGTCACCCGTTCTTAAGTTAAAAATACCTCAATTTTTCTAACTTTTCCAAATCAACAACCCCCAGCTCCCCCAAAGAGAACGGATACGTACCAATTGTGTCAATCTCGTATCTATAACTAGTGCTTATTCTTCCCATCAAGTTTCATCCAGATATCTCCACTCTAAGCGTTTTCCAAGATTTCTGGTTTCCAAGATTTCTGTTTCCCCCCTCCAAACCTCTATGTCCCTGAATCCGATTCAAATTGAAAATGAAGCATCTGAGACATAAGATTCTTCTATATATCAAGCTTCATTGAGATCCGATCACCCATTCGTAAGATACCTCGATTTCACGTTTTCCAAGAATTCCGGCTTCCCCCTCCAACTCCCTTCAATGTCACCGGATCTGGTCAGGATTCAAAATGAAAGTTTTAAAGCACAAGATCCTTCTAGATATCAAATTTCATTAAGATCTGATCACCGTTCGTAAGTTACAAATACCTCATCTTGTCTAATTTTTCCGAGTTACTCCCCCCCAACTCCACCAAAGTGAGCAGATCCGGCCCGGTTACGTCAGTCACCTATCTTGGACTTGTGCTTATTCTTTCCACCGAGTTTCATCCTGATCTCTCCGCTTTAAGCGTTTTCCAAGATTTTCGCCCCCCCCCCTAATGGCACTGGACCCGGTCGGGATAAAAAATAAGAGATCTAAGTTTTGAGGTCCTTCTAAATATGAAATTTCATTAAGATATGATCACTCTTTTGCAAGTTAAAAATACTTAGTTTTTTTTCTAATTTTTAGAATTAACCCTCCCCCCAACTCCCCCAAAGAGAGCAGATCCATTCCAGTTATGTCAATCCCGTATCTAGGACTTGTGCTTATTTTTCTCACCAAGTTTCATCCCGATCCCTCCACTCTAAGCATTTTCCAAGAGTTTAGGTTCCCCCCCAACATCCACTTCACCGGATAAGGTTAAAATTTAATATAAGAGCTCTGAGACATGATATCCTTCCAAACATCAAATTTCATTAAGATCCGATCATTCCTTCGTAAGTAGAAAATAACTCATTTTTCTAATTTTTCAGAATTAACCCTCCCCCCACCTCCCCAAAGAGAGCGGACCCGTCCCGGTTATGTCAATCACGTATCTAGGACTTGTGCTTGTTTTTCCCACCGAGTTTTATCCCGATCCCTCCACTCTAAGCGTTTTCCAAGATTTTAGGCTCCCCTCCTCAATTTCCCCCAATGTCATCGGATCCAATCGAGATTTGAAATAAAAGCTCTGAGACACGATATCCTTCCAAACTTCGAATTTCATTAAGATCTGATCACTCCTTCGTAAGTTAAAAATGCCTCATTTTTTCTATTTTTCCGAATTAACCGGCCCCCCACTCTCCCCCGGATGGTCAGATCGGAAAAACGACTGTTTCTAATTTAAGCTGGTCCGGTCCCTGATACGCCTGCCAAGTTTCATTGTCCTAGCTTGCCTAGAAGTGCCTGAAGTAGCAAAGCCGGGACAGACAGACAGAGAGACCGACAGAATTTGCGATCGGTATATGTCACTTGGTTAATACCAAGTGCCATAAAAAACAATAAAAACAAAGTTTTAACCAATTTATATTACTATAAACGCAGAACAGAATACAAAATTTGTATTACTGTAAATATAGAAAAGACTGCAATGTTACCCCGATTTATAAGAATTTAAGGGGTAAGTTAGTCCCATTATAAGAATTTAGGGGCCTGTTAGTCCCTTTTAAGAATTTAGGGACTAAATTTGTAATTATCAGCCATTTCATGCTAGACATAATAAGTCAGTTGTGTTACACTACACTGCAACTGTGGCGGGAATTTTTCACTGAGCCTTTTTGAAAGCCAAGTAAGCTGAAAATGAATTAAAAAAAAAAAAAACAACAAATAAACTTGAAATGAACTTAGCCAACTAAAAGAAGGTCATATTCTAGAACCAGTTTCTTAGGCATGTCTTAGGTGTTTTGATACAATTTCAAAAGTAGAGATACGGCCTAGATAAGGCTTGTGCGTGCTTACCCCCTCATGTGGTCTTATCCAAGTTTTTTTTTGTACAATTTTTCTGCTGTTTTTTCCCTTATTTTTGTTATTTCAATTCTTAACAACTGAAAATATCGAAAATAAATAAATAACTTAAATTGATATCACCGCAACACCAAATGGAGTGATGTTGGTAATATAAAGAGAGAATTACAAACACGTTACGAAACCACACTAGCTTTACATGACGATCGACAGAAAACAAAGAAAACGAAGAAAAAATTAATTAAGAAAACCAAACGAGGATGATTCCAAATTACCCTCGTTTGGTTTTCTTATCTTTTTTTTAAGTTTCTTCGCTTCTTGTACAGCAAGAGCTACGTTACTATAGCGGTTATTTTGGGCTAAGAATGCAGCCATGAAATTAGGAGACGACATAGTCTAGAGCTTAAGGTATTAACTTCTTAATAGCATTTGGCTTAGAATCTCTGGTGATGCATAAAAATGGAATATAGGAAAAGAAAATACTACCTGGTGATGCTTTGAAATCCAATGCCGAAGAACATTTAAAACCCTCATTGTTGCTGCTGATGACATTACTGATTCCTTTCTTTTGAGTGTATCACGACGACTCGAGTTTCGGGACTCATTCAGAGCACGGAGTGCTGGCTCTCGGGGGTTGCTGCAACCGGCAGTTGCAACAGCAAATGCTGCAGCAGCATGTGACGTACTACTTCTAAAAAGTAAAAAACAAAATAATTACTTATTAAAAGTAGATTCTTATTAAACTAAAGGGAACATAGATATTCCCAGTTTTGTTAAAAACACTTGCCTAACTCTGAGTGACGCCGTTTGGCGGGGGATGGCAAAGGGGGCAGTTTAAAAATTATTATATAGCCCATGCCCCTTGACTCTCCGGATGTGGATCCCTCTTTCGCCGCCCCATTAATAATTCTGGAGCTACGCCCCTGCTATCTATCAACCTGTCACACATTGTACTAAAGCTGCCTATTATATTTACTAAAAAATGTATATTCCGTCAGAAGCGTGCCATTTTCTCTGCAACCAAAGAGCTGCCGCTTGCACCAAAAGGCCACGGTTTCTCTGCAACCACAGAGCTGTCGCTTGCACCAAAAGGCCACGGTTTCTCTGCAACCACAGAGCTGCCGCTTGCACCAAAAGGCCACGGTTTCTCTGCAACCACAGAGTTGTCGCTTGCACCAAAAGACCTCGGTTTCTCTGCAACCACAGAGCTGTCGCTTGCACCAAAAGGCCACGGTTTCTCTGCAACCACAGAGCTGTCACTTGCAACAAAAGGCCACGGTTTCTCTGCAACCACAGAGCTGTCACTTGCACCAAAAGGCCACGGTTTCTCTGCAACCACAGAGCTGTCACTTGCACCAAAAGGCCACGGTTTCTCTGCAACCACAGAGCTGCCGCTTGCACCAAAAGGCCACGGTAAGCATATAGTAGGATTTATTATTTTTTGATCCACTCATTGATCGAGTCTGTATAATGATATTATTTGGAATATTTCTTAGATTACTCCTTGAACTTGTAAATAGCAAATTTAATTGAAAATAATCTTATAAATAATAGGAAATAATAGGACAATGAAATAATAAAAGATACTAGGAGAGCTGTTTTATTTTCCCATCCTTTTTAGGTGCTTTTTAATAAAAAAAAGAATAAAAATGCAAAGCAATTTCAAAAATGTAATTCGGCAGATAAAAAAATATGACTCTCAGCTATCAAAACAAAGTTGTCAACTCACGTTAAACATTGAAACCGTTATAAACAATTTAAAACAAATTATGTTTACTAAAACTAGTTACAATATTTGTTTGATTAAAACTTAGATTAAAATTAGTTAAAGATCAAAGTTAAAGTTAGATTGAAGTTAGATTAAAGTTAGTTAAATATTAGTTAGATTAGATTTGTTAGATTAAAGTAAGTTACATTAAGCAAGTTTTGGTATAGAGTTAGTCAATTTGACCATGACAGAACTATTTTGTACTAAAAGGAAAAAAGAAAAATTGAGTCCTGTTTAGCACTAATTTTCATCTTTTTTAATGTGTTTTTGTAACAAAAATACCGATTTAATTGTCAATGATGTGCTATGACGAAAAAAAAGAAACAACGAAGAGAAAACGGAAAAAGAAAGAAGGATTCTTCTAAATCTGATTTTCGGCTATGACGATTCTAACAGTGCAGTTCAATATAATACTATTATTTAGAAGAATAAAATTGTACTACTACTACCACTACTAACAACTCACCACAAAACCAAGCCACCTGAGACCAACACAGCTACGAACGCTCCTCTTTCATCCCAATTTATTCAAAGCCACCCTGTTTATACCCTCCCAGGAAGTTCCCATTTCCTTCAAATCTTTCTTTATGACATCCTCCCACCCCAACCGTGGACGACCTGCTTTCTGTTTAGCCCTAGAAGGTTCGCCGAAAACGACAATTTTTGGCAATCTATCATCCTTCATCCGTAGAACGTGCCCTAGCCATATCAACCTTTTTCTCATGATAGCTTTAGGAAGCGGGATCGAACCACACTTTTCGCACAGCCTACTCTTTGAAATACGGGCAGTCAGCCGGGTACTCAGAACAATCCGTAGGCAATTTCTCTGGAAAACATCTAGCAAATCTTTATTTGCTTTTCGGAGCGCCCATGCTTCAGAGCCATACTTGACGACTGTCATCACTGTGGCTTCCGATATTCTAATCTTCATTTGCACACTTATCATCCTATTCTTCCAAACTTTATTTTTTAGTTGTGAAAAAAACACCCTGAGCCTTACTTATAACTTAATAATAATACTATCAAGGTAAGTGAAGCTGTTCACCTGATCAATCTATTCGTTGCCAAACGTCACCTTTTCGTCTTCACTTATTCCTAGCCTTAGTGACTTAGTCTTCTTAACATTTAATTTCAAACCTACTCTAGCACCCTGAACTCGGAAAACCTTTAAAAGTTTAGTGATTTTGCTCATACTTTCATATAGGATGTTTAAATCGTCAGCATAATCCAAATCCAGGAGAGTTTTTCCTCTCTATTTGATTCCGTGGTCTCCTATTGCTTTTCTTGTGCTTCTTAAGACAAAATCCATCAAAATGATCCATATAAAGGGGGACAGAACACAACCCTGCTTAACTCCTGATTTAATATGTAACCAGCTGCTGACCTTATTTCCTACATAAAATTGCACCGTTAAGGTTAATCTAAATAGTAGTTCCAGTACCTGAATCAGCTTTAAATGGCGATTGTTCCTAATTAGACAAATTTTTTTTTTCAAAATCCATTTTTAAAAATAAGGGCTAGAGTTTGTTCTTTACTAGGCTGCGTTAGACACCGAAACACGAGATGATATGATTTTGAAAAGTTAATTGACCTGATTTGGCTTCTGAAGGGCTCAGATAAGTTTTTCCTTGACTACAAAAAATATTGTGAACTAGATTCTTATGTTTATAACAGTCCGTAAGTATATGGCCTGTATAATATTATCATTTAGTTCTTCCCTTAATATCAAGCCAAGTTGAACTAAATTAATTACTAACCTTCTTTGAGACTGGCGATGAGATGTCACAACAACGCCTACTTTTCCTCCAAGTTGAGGAGAGTCTGGATGGTGGTAAGCCGACCGTGATGGCGGAGGACCCTCAATACCGCCGTCTCCAGAAACTCTTTTCATCCTTATTCTTCGACAGCGATAAAAGCTCTGTAAACATGACAATCATGGAGTTTCAACAGTTCCTCGATTAAATTTCAAAATTAGCTTATTGAAAATGATAATTTATTATAATCTCCATGTCATATAAAATGCAATGATAAACAATGAAATTAAAAGAAAATTTTTAATTTGGGATGCATACCCATGTCAACTCAAACCCTTAAAAATAAATATTGCAAACGAAAACATCTGCAGTCGGTGAAAAAAAAATTGAATGGAAAATCAACAACTGTATAGAATCAAACCCTAAATCAAACAATTGGTGGTAACGAACTGTAAGTAAGGAGTGATCTGCACTAATAGAAAGCAAAACTCCCAAAAAAGAAGTTTTGATATAAACATAGAAGAATTATGTTAAAGAATGTATATTCTAGACCAGCATTGGCCG
Source organism: Artemia franciscana (assembly GCF_032884065.1). Classification (NCBI taxonomy): domain Eukaryota; kingdom Metazoa; phylum Arthropoda; class Branchiopoda; order Anostraca; family Artemiidae; genus Artemia; species Artemia franciscana. The sequence continues at coordinate 41,220,668 of NC_088879.1, read as the reverse complement.
AAATTCATTATTATGGCTTTGTAGGACGAAGGTAAAACCGTACAAATGGTTTTTATTAAAAGGGAAGAGGGGGAGAGGGGTTAAGCCATGTGTCTGGGTAAGGTTTTGTATGATCTCAACTGAACAGTTTGTGTTTTCACCCATTTCAAGAGGGAATGGGGAAGGGAGAATGCACTAAAATATTCATAGGTATGTTTTTTTTTATTTTTTTTTTTTACAGAGAAGCAGTATCAGTTGGAATATAAGCTCCGTCAAAAAACAAACAAAAAAAAAATAAATATTCTTTACCTGGGAACATCTAAAAAAATAAATTGTGCAGGAGCTATTTCAGTGTATTTTAATTATTACACTATTTAAGTGTAATTTTGAAGATTCTTTTTTTGTCTTGATAAGGGGGAATGCCAGGGTAAAGCTTAGAACTGGGGCTGTTGAGAAGGGAATGTGTTTTTCCGTTTCTTGATGTTGTCACCGCTGATTCAATGTACACGTATATAGTTTACATACAAGAGTGACGCTCCTCTTATTTTATCCCGTTCAATTTTTCCTTTTCTTTCATTTATTTTTTCTTTGCTAATAATTTCATTTCATTTAATATTTTGTTCTCTTCCTTTATCCTGTACAATTCTTCCTTTACTTTCCTTTTCTGTATCTTTTCTTTTCGTAAAATTTTCCTTTCATTCGTGAGGACCTGAAAAAAAACATGTTGCTCATCTTCCTTTATCCCCTACTATTTTTCCTTTCATTTCCTTAATTTTTTCCTGTCCTAATATTTTCACTTCCTTTGTGAAGATCTGAAAAAATGTTTTGCTCCACTTCTCTTACCCCGTACAATTTTTGCTTTCTTTCCTTTCCTTTATTTTTCTTTTCCTAACATTTTCATTACCTTTGTGAGGAAAGGAAGATATATTTTGCTCTTCTTTCTCTATCCTTTACAATTTGTCTTTCCTTTCATTTCCTAAATTTTGTATGTTCTTTGTGAGGTATTGGAAACAATGTTTTGCTCCTTTTCCTTTACCCTGTACCATTTTCCCCTTCCTTTATTTTTTGTTTCCTACTATTTTCATATATTTTACGAGAACCTGAAAAAAAATGTTTTGCTCCACTTCCTTTATCATGCACAAATTTTTCCTTCCTTCCTTTTCCATTATTTTTTCATTTCCTAATAGTTTCATTTCCTTTGCGAGGACCGGAATAAAATATTTTGCTCCTCTTCCTTTTTTCCGTACAATTTTTCCTTTCCTTCCCTTTCATTATTTTTTTTTACTTTCGTAATATCTTACTTTCCTTTGTGAGGACACGAAAGAAATATTTTGCTCCTCTTCCTTTATCCAGCATAATTTTTTATTTCCTTTCTTTTCCTTTATTTTTTTCTATCCTAATATTTTCATTTCCTTTGTGAGAACCTGAAAAAAGTGTTTTGCTCTACTTCCTTTATTCCGTACAATTTTTCCTTTCCTTTCATTTCTTTTTTTTTATTTCCTAACATTTTCATTTCCTTCGTGAGGGCCGGTCAAAATATTTCGCTTCTCTTCCTCTATCCCGTGAATTTTTCTTTTACTTTATTTTTTCTTTCGTAATATTTTCATATCCTTTATGAGGACCTGAAAGAAGAACTGTTTTGCTCCTTTTTCTTGATTAAATAAAAAAACAAAAAAAACAGTTTTTTTTAACCGAAAGTAAGGAGCGACATTAAAATGTAAAACAAACAGAAATTACTTCGTATACGAAAGGGGCTGCTTCTTCGTCAACGTCCCACTCTTTACGCTAAAGTTTGACTCTTTCTCTCACCTCTTCTTTTTAAAACAGTAAAAACTTTAGTTTAAAGAGCGGGGCGTTGATGAGGAAGCATCTCCTTTCATATACGAAGTAATTTCTGTTCGTTTTAAATTTTAATGTCGCTCCTTACTTTCAGTTAAAAAAACTTTATTTTTTTATTTAATTTCTGAACGTTTTTGAATCAAATGCATATTTTGATTTTGGCTCTCCGCAGAGGAATAATTAAAACGAAATATGCATATTTATTTTTTTTGGCTAAATGGCTTTTTCATAGTTTTGATCGAATAATTTTGAGAAAAAAGAGCGGGGGAGGAAGCCTAGTTGCCCTCCGATTTTTGGGTTTCTTAAAAAGGCAACTAGAACTTTCAATTTTTTACGAGTGTTTTTATTAGTAAAAGATATACGTAACTTATAAATTAGCTTTCGTAACAGACTTTTGTATGCTCATGTTTTTATTACAGTAGTTGTTGGGGTGGCGCTTTGCGCCACCCCAGCATCTAGTTGGTGGGGGCGCTTCGCTACCACCCCCCAAGCCCCCCCACGCGCGTAAGTCGTTACGCGCCATATTAGTTACGCGCCATTGTAGTTGTGTCCCTGTGCCCTGTCTGTGAATATAGATATATATATATATATCTATATATATAAAAATAAGTTGTCTGTCTGTCTGTGGGTCTGTGGATCTGTGGATCAGGTGACGTCATGTTTCGGCTGACGTCATGAAATTAGTTGCCGTCATTTTTGTTATGACGATGCTTAGTATATTGTAAAACACATTAATTTGGTTAATAATATACCATTTAAAACACCAAAATGAACATGCTGGAGTAGTCACTCGGTGAGAGAGGGTGTCAGAACGGAGAATGAAGGTCCCAGGTTCAAATCCCGGTTAGGCTAAAAAAGGTAAAAAACTAAAAACTAAAAAAAAAACTGAAAAAACTAAAAAAAGGCAAAAACTACAAAAAAAACTAAAAACTAATAAAAAAATAAAAAAGCCGAAAAACTAAAAAAACTAAAGAAACTAAAAAAAGGAAAAAACTTAAAAAACTAAAAACTAAAAAAAACTAAAAAAAAGGAAAAATGAAAAATAGAAGAGAAAAAGAATACTAATAAAATTAAAAATAAAAATAAAAAAAAATAAAAAAGATAAAAAGCTAAAAAAAGGTAAAAACCAATAAAAACTAAAAAGAAAAAAAGGTAAAAAACTAAAAAAAAAAATTCATCTAAAAAACTAAAAAAAACTAAAAAACGTAAAAACTAAAAGAACTAAAAAAGTAAAAAAAAAAACTAAAAAAAGGAAAAAACTGAAAAATAAGCGGGATATAAAACAGGGGGATATAAATGACGACCGGGACACCGGGACATAAGGAATATAAATGAATCAGAAAATACAACTCATGTTTCCAAATGACGTCGTTTGGAGCCCAAATTGAAAATCCAGATCAATTTATGTCTACTTTCAAAGTAAAAGGGCAAATTTATCATAGAGCAGTGTCTCTTCTACCATTCTCAGGCGGGAATCATAAATTTTTACAATTGTACTTCATCAGTGATAGAAATTCTGAATTGAATGCACGTTGCGAAATTTCTCCCAACATTGAAAGGACAATCGTTTCCCAATTACAACATCTTTTCCACGAAAATAATAATTTAGTGCGTCTGTTCAAAACAGCCATCGATTTGATGCCTACTTATACGCATAAAATTGTTATTTCCGCTGACAAAACGCCTCCTGGCCAACATGTGCGTAGATACAATGCTCCAACTATCGACGAAGTGGCCATCGTTATGGTCGGTGATCAGTTTTTACCTCGAGATATTATTCTCAGGGTTTCCACCACACGTGCTACAACTAAAAATAGGCCTACCAATAATACTTTTAAGAAATATAAACCCACCAAAGCTTTGCTATGGCACTCGACCTGCCGTAAAAAAAACAATGGAAAACCTAATAGAGGCCACAATCTTGACAGGTCCTTTTGAGGGTGAGGCTGTTCTTATTCCTCGCATTCCCAAGATTCCAACGGATCTGCCTTTTCAATTTAAAAGATTGCAATTCCCAATTCGACAATCACCATTAACAAAGCTCAAGGTCAATCATTAGAAAAATGTGGTATAGATCTTAATACTGATTGTTTTTCCCATTGACAATTTTACGTTGCATGTTCGAGGGTCGGTAAACCTGACAATCTATTTATATGCAGCGACAATTGGACAGCGAAGAATGTTGTATATTCGCAAGTTTTACGCAGTTAATTTGTATTTTATCTATCTATCTATCTATCTATCTATATAAAAACGAGTTGTATGTATGCATGTTTGTTTGTAAAAAGAGCGTTTGCATATGATGTCATTATTAGTACATACGGCTTTGTATATGCAGAGACAATGGGAAAGCCAAGAATGTTGTATATTCGCAATTTTTACGTAGTTTAACTCCTGCAGACGAAATGAATGCTTGCCTAAAAAATTTTAATTTATAGGCACACGTAAAAATATTAAAATTAACTACAAATATGCGTGTCCGATTGCAAAACGATGACTCTGGTCAAACAGTAGACTCAATTTCAGGACGTATACAACTACCTGCTGATTTCTGTAATTTAGTGACGTCCAAAAATGAATTGATTGAAAAAGTATTTCCGAATATTCTAAAAAATTATAAAAATAATAAATGGCTAAGTGAAAGAGCGATTCTCGCACCCAAAAATATAGACGTCCACGAAATCAACAATATTGTTTTGAACAAGATTCGAGACCAGGCAGTCCTTTACAAGTCAGTCGACACAGTTTTGGAACCAAATGAAGCGGTTAATTATCCATCTGAATTTTTAAATTCCATAGATCCTTCAGGGTTTCCACCACACGTGCTACAACTAAAAATAGGCGTACCAATAATACTTTTAAGAAATATCAACCCACCAAAGCTTTGCAATGGCACGCGACTTGCCGTAAAAAAAAACAATGGAAAACCTAATAGAGGCCACAATCTTGACAGGGCCTTATGAGGGTGAGGCTGTTCTTATTCCTCACATTCCCATGATTCCAACGGATCTGCTTTTTCAATTTGAAAGATTGCAATTCCCAATTCGATTAGTATTTGCAATCACCATTAACAAAGCTCAAGGTCAATCATTAGAAAAATGTGGTATAGATCTTAATCCTGATTGTTTTTCCCATGGACAATTGTACGTTGCATGTTCGAGGGTCGGTAAACCTGACAATGTATTTATATGCAGCGACAATTGGACAGCGAAGAATGTTGTTTATTCGCAAGTTTTACGCAGTTAATTTGTATTGTATCTATCTATATAAAAACGAGTTATGTGGATGCATGTTTGTTTGTTTGTAAAAAGAGCGTTTGTATATGACGTCATTATTAGTACATACGGCTTTGCATATGCACAGACAATGGGAAAGCCAAGAATGTTGTTTATTCGCAATTTTTGCGTAGTTTGAAACACATATATAAATCTATCTATATTCACAGGTGGGACACAGGGACACAACTACAATGGCGCATAACTAATATGGCGCGTAACGACTTACGTGCGCGGGGGGCTTGGGGGGGCGCGAAGCGCCCCACCAACTAGGTGTTGGGGCGGCGCTTCAAATGTGGAATTTTGCATTTTTTGCCAGAAGACAAATCACGGGTGCGTGTTTATTTGTTTTTTTGTTGTTTTTTTGTTTTTTTTCCCCAGGGGTCATCGTATCGACCAAGTGGTCCTAGAATGTCACAAGAGGGCTCATTCTAACGGAAATGAAAAGTTCTTGTGTCCTTTTTAAGTGACCAAAAAAATTGGAGGGCATCTAGGCCCCCTCCCACGCTCATTTTTTCCCCAAAGTCAACGGATCAAAATTTTGAGATATCCATTTTGTTCAGCATAGTCGAAAATCATAATAACTATGTATTTGGGGATGACTTACTCTCCCACAGTCCCTGGGGGAGGGGCTGCAAGTTACAAACTTCAACCAGTGTTTACATATAATAATGGTTATTGGGAAGTGTACAGACGTTTTCAGGGGGATTTTTTGGTTTGGGGGGTGGGGTTGATGGGAGAGGGCTTTGTGGGAGGATCTTTCCTTTGAGGAATATGTCATGGGGTAAGAAAAATTCAATGAAAAGGGCGCAGGATTTTCTAGCATTACTATAAAAAAACAATGAAATAATAAACATGAAAACGTTTTTTCAAATGAAAGTAAGGAATAGCATTGAAATTTAAAACGAACAGAGATTATTACGCATATGAGGGGTTCTAAAAATACTTTAACATAAAGAGCGAGGTATTTAGGAGGAGATAAATACCTCGCTCTTTATGCTAAAATATTTTTAGTAATTTCAACTATTTATTCTACGGCCTTTTTGATTCAGGGGTCATTCTTAAAGAATTGGGACAAAACTTACGATTTAGTGCAAAGAGCGATGTATTAACGAGGGTACAAACCCCCTCGTACACATAATAAAAATGTAAGAATATAAAAGTTTGTTACGTAAGTTAATTCTTAAGTTACGTATATTTTTTACTAATAAAAACGTTCTTTGAAAATTAAAAGTTCTAGTAGCCTTTTTAAGTAATCGAAAAATTGGAGGGCAGCTAGGCCTCCTTCCCCACCCCTTATTTCTCGAAATCTTCTGATCAAAACTAAGAGAAAACCATTTAGCCAAAAAAAAATTAATATACTAATTTCATTTCAATAATTTATGTGCGGAGAGCCAAAATCAAACATGCATTAATTCAAAAACGTTCAGAAATTAAATAATAAAAAAACTAGTTTTTTTAACTGAAAGTAAGGAGCGACATTAAAACTTAAAACGAACAGAAATTACTCCGTATATGAAATGGGTTGTCCCCTCCACAGTCCCTCGCTCTTTACGCTAAAGTTTGACTCTTTGCCACAATTCTACTTTTTAAAACAATTAAAAACTTTAGCGTAAAGAGCGAGGGATTGTGGAGGGGACAACCCATTTCATATACGGAGTAATTTCTGTTCGTTTTAAGTTTTAATGTCGCTCCTTACTTTCAGTTAAAAAAACTAGTTTTTTTTATTATTTAATTCTTAAAGAATTGAGACAAAACTTACGATTTAGTGTAAAGAGCGAGGCATTAACGAGGGTACAAACCCCCTTATATACATAATAAAAAATATAAGAATATAAAAGTTTGTTACGTAAGTTAATTCTTAAGTTACGTATATTTTTTACTAATAGAAACGTTAGTTAAAAATTAAAAGTTATAGTTGCCTTTTCATGTAACCGAAAAATTGGAGGGCAACTAGGCCTTCTTCCCCACCCCTTATTTCTCAAGATCATCTGATTAAAACTAAGAGAAAGCCATTTAGCCAAAAAAGAATTAATATGCAAATTTCATTTTAATAATCTGTTAATCTGATTCAATACAAAAAATTCAATAAGATTGGACAAGTCCTATGGTGGAGAGGCAAAATCAAACATGCATTAATTGAAAAACGTTCAGAAATTAAATGAAAAAAACTAGTTTTTTAAAATGTAAGTAAGGAGCGACATTAAAACTTAAAACGAACAGAAATTACTCCGTATATGAAATGAGTTGTCCCCCTCTTCAACGCCTCACTCTTTACGCTAAAGCTTTTAATTGTTTTAAAAAGTAGAATTGTGGCAAAGAGTCCAACTTTAGCGTAAAGAGCGAGACGTTGAAGAGCGGACAACTCATTTCATATACGGAGTAATTTCTGTTCGTTTTAAGTTTTAATGTCGCTCCTTACTTACAGTTAAAAAAACTAGTTTTTTTCATTTAATTTATTAAAAATTGGAATGATTTCTTATTGCGATATTTGCCTTCTCTGCAGCTAATCTGATAGTTCTTTTGATATTGGGCTTGTTTTGTTCGTTCCTATTTTTGTTTATTTTGAATTAGATTATTTTCTATAATTAATTTTGTGTACATAGGGTTGAGTGTGTATTTACCCAAGTCTCTGTTTAGGGATGTTTTATTATTTAAGTTTCGTTTGATTTCGATTGCCTCACGGACAGTTTGTTTGATTCCTAGGCCATTGCTAATTAGAATTGTTTCGTCAAATAGAACATAATGGTCTGGATTTTCAAAAATATGATTACTTAAAGCTGAATCGAAAGATATGGAGTTATTTTTAGATTTTAATGCTTTTTCAATATTTTCTTTGTGTTGCTGCAATCTTGTTCCTAAATTTTGGTGGGTTCGACCAATGTAATAATTTCCACAACTACATGGTATTTGATACACCCCTCGTAGACGAGTAATTGGGGTTTCATCCTTACCAGAATTGACAAGATTCATTATACTTAAATTGCTTGTGAATACAACACGTAAATTGTTCTTTAAACAAACTTTTTTCAGTTTTGAAGTAATTTTCGGAATATAAGGTACGTAAATCGTGTTTGTGGGTTTATTCGAATCATTTACTGGTGTGGGATTTAAGGCTTCAGAAGAATGCATCTTTAATCTTTGAGCAATAACAGTATTTATGAGAGAAATTGGGTTCCCGTTGCCAAAAAGTATGTCTGTAATAAAATTTAATTCATTTTTAACATACGGCTCTGAACAGATATTAAGTACTCTATCCACAAGAGATATTACCACACCTCTTTTAACCTGTGGAGGATGGTTAGATTTGAAGTGAAGGTATCTATTATTATGCGTAGGTTTTCTGTAAACCGTAAATTCAAGTTTATTCACACTGCGTATTATACTGCATATATCACACTGCGTAACAAGCCCAATATCAAAAGAACTATCAGATTAGCTGCAGAGAATGCAAATATCGCAATAAGAAATCATTCCAATTTTTAATAAATACAGTTAGTGAAATGAATGAACCTTTTTATCTTGTAAAATGTTAGCTTTTATCAGACAGTCTTGGCTGAACTTTTCGTTAAGAAGTAATGATGCCAAGGCTATTTTAAAATAAAAACAAATGGATTTTTAACTGAGAACTTTTATTGTAAGTGTTTTATTGTTTTTTATTTTTTCTTTGCTGAAGACGGCCCTTAGATATAGGGCCGAAATATTCAAATAGGTTTGGTTGGTTCACTGTCTTGGGAAAAAAAGTCCTCATTATTCACTCTTTTGTTGTTGTATTATGGAAAGGCAGTGTGGTCTTCGTCATTATTCTTTATTTTTCAGACGTCATATGCAAACCCTCAACACAAAAGTACATACAACTCATTTTTATATATACAGAAGATATAATCTGGCGTAACAGACATAGTGTAACAGACATAACACACAAACCACTTATTTATATATATATAGATATATGAGGGGGTTCACCCCCTCGTCAGTACCTCGCTCTTTACACTGAAGCTTAAATTTTGTCCCAATTCATTAAGAATGACCCCTGAATCACAAAAGCCGTAGAATAAATAGTTGAAACTACTAAAAACACTTTAGCGGAAAGAGCGAGGTATTAGGAGGAGGTGAACCCATCATACATTTTTTCCCAATTCCTTACGCATCACCCCTGAATCACAAAGGCGGTAGAATAAACGATTGAAACCAATAAAATTACTTTAGCTTAAAGAGTAAGGTATTAGGATGAAGTGAATCCCTCATATGCTTAATAATTTCTGTTCGTTTTAAGTTTTAATGCTGTTCTTTACTTCAGGTTGAAAAAACTGTTTCATATTTATTTTTTCATAGTTTTTTTTTTTTAAATAATATTAGAAAATCCTGCGCTCCCTTCATGGAAATTTTCTTCCCCCATGACAAATTCCTCGATGGAAAGTTCCCCAAGCATCTCCCCCTCTTCTCAGCCCCTCCCCCAACCAAAGCTCCCCCTGAAAACGTCTGTACACTTCCCAATAACCATTACTATATGTAAGCACTGGTCAAAGTTTGTGACTTGTAGCCCCTCCCACGGAGACTGTGGGGGAGTAAGTCGTCCCCAAAGACATAGTTATAAGGTTTTTCGACTACGTTGTATTAAATGGCTATCTCAGAATTTTGATCCGTTGAATTTGGCAAAATAATTAGCGTGGGAGGGGGCCTAGGTGTCCTCCAATTTTTTGGTCACTTAAAAAGGGCATTAGAACTTTTCATTTCCGTTAGAATGAGTCCCCTCACAACATTCTAGGACCACTGGGTCAATACGATCACCCCTGGGAAAAAAAAAACAAACAAATAAAAACGCATCCGTGATCTTTCTGGCAAAAAATACAAAATTCCACATTTATGCAGATAGGAGCTTGAAACTTCTATAATGGGGTTCTCTGATACGCTGATTTTGGTGGTGTGATTTTCGTTAAGATTCCATGACTTTTAGGGGGTGTTTCCTCCTGTTTTCTAAAATAAGGCAAATTTTCTCAGGCTCGGAACTTTTGATGGGTAAGACTAAACTTGATGAAACTGATATATTTAAAATCAGGATTAAAATGCGATTCTTTTGATGTAGCTATTGGTATTAAAATTCCATTTTTTAGAGTTTTTTGTTACTATTGAGCCGGGTTGCTCCTTCCTACAGTTCGTTACCACGAACTGTTTGATCCCGTAAAATTTGACTGGGTACAATTACAATTTTTCTGGTACAAATCGATTGGAAAACAAACATAAGAGGTGGAAAAGAGATACACTGAAGACGGGAGCAATAGTTACGGGAAAACAAACATAAAAGGAGAAAAAAATTAACCAAAAGACATAAGCAATAATTACGGGAGCTTGGGATCAACAACCATAAGAGGAGAAAAAAATAACCAGAAGACGAAAGCAATAATCACGGGAGCTTGGGATCGACAACCATAAAAGAGCAAAATGATTAATCTAAAGTCGGGAGCAATAATTACAGGAGCTTACTTTTTTGACCATTTATTGCAAAATCTGATCATTGCACAATCACTGAAGCTTGATAGTTACTTAGCAAACCAAAACAATCACAAGTAAAAACAAGTGTATTTCGCCCGGGAAGACATTACAATTTTTTTTTTACTAGTTTTTGTTTACCTATTTTTCAGTGAAACAAAATTTAGTTTTACCTGTGAACCTCCTCCGAATTGGCTTGTGAAGGAGCTTCTGAACATTGATGATCGATCTAGTGGAGTATCTATATCATCAGACTCAAAATCGGAAGTTGACGTTATACTATCAGATTGCCCAGTAACCTAATGAAAAATGGAGAGAACAATAGAATGCATGATTCAAAACAAGTATAATAGACAAAAAATAGATTACAATAAAAGAAACAAAGAGAAAACAAAATATTCTACAAGAGACAAATAATAGAACATTAAGCGCTTAGTCCAATATAGTTATAGAAACTCCTATATTATATTATATATCTGCATGACTGTGATGGATGAATCTACCCCAAAACTTAAAAGAACGCTAGAAAGTATAATAATACTCCAAAAACTGATTGTCAGTCTTCAGAAGTCATTTGAAATTTTCCGACTATATAGAACCATTGGGCCTACAGGTAGTATAGCGTCTCAGAATTTCACTAAAAAAATTTATTATCTTCGAATCTGAATGTTTTACTTCTTTATTCAAATTAGGCTAATTGTTTATTGAATTGTTTTGAATTTTTCTTGCGGATATTGGGTTGTCTCTATTCGCTTCTCTGTTGTGATTCTGATTCTGAACAGATAAACCTTGTTAAATTTAGTCATACCCCTAAGAAAGAGAAATAATTGGCAAGAAAAATCATCAGCAAGTAATACTTTTCAAAGATATTCCCTGATGTAAATTACTTCTAACTGGTAATTATCGAGTTGACGAGAGTCAAACAAAAAGTCAGAAAAATTTACAATAAAATTCAGATAATAAAAAGTAAAAATATGTATTTATTTAAATTACAAAATTCAAACTCAGTAGAAAAACTTTACCACTTGATCTGCATGTTACAAGCTTTGTTTTTATTTTCATCCAGTTTCAAACAGTTCGTGGTAACAAACTGTAATAAGGAGCGACCCGGCTCAATAGTAACTGAAACTCTAAAAATGGAATTTTGAAACCAATAGTTACATCAAAGGTATCGAATTTTTACGCTGATTCTAAATATATAAGTTTCATCAAGTTTAGTTCAACCCATCAAAAGTTATGAGCCTGAAATTCACCTTATTTTAGAAATTAAATAAAAAAACAAGTTTTTCTGACTGAAAGTAAGGAGCGACATTAAAACTTAAAACGAACAGAAATTACTCCGTATAGGAAAGGGGCTACTCCCTCCTCAACGCCCCACTCTTTACGCTAAAATTTGACTCTTTTTCTCAACTCTACTTTTTAAAACAGTAAAAAACTTTAGCGTAAAGATTGGGGCGTTGAGGAGGGAACAGCCCCTTTCCTATGCGGAGTAATTTCTGTTCGCTTTAAGTTTTAACGTCGTTCCTTGTTAGGAAAACTCGGTTATGTATTTAATTTCTGAACGTTTTTGAAGTAATGCATGTTCTGATTTTGGCTCTCCACAAACGAATAATTAAAACAAAATTTGCATATTAATTTTTTTGGGCTAAACGGCTTTCTCATAGTTTTGATCGGACGATTTTGAGAAAAAAAGGAGCGGGGGAGTAAGCCTGGTTACCCTCCAATTCTTTGGTTACTTAAAAAGGAAAGGAGAACTTTTAATTTTTCGAACATTTTCATTAGTAAAAATATACGTAACTTACAAATTAACTTACGTAACGAACTTCTAAATTCGCAAGTTTTTATTACGTATATGAGGAGTTCACCCCCTCGTCAATGCCTCACTCTTTACACTAAAGCTGAAATTTTGTCCCAATTCTTTAAGAATGACCTTTGAATCACAAAGGCCGTAGAATAAATAGTTGAAATTAATAAGGTTACTTTAGCGTAAAGAGCGAGGTATTAAGAGGAGGTGATCCCCTTATATGCGTGATAATTTCTGTTCGTTTTAAGTTTTACTGCTGCTCCTTACTTTCAGTTGGAGAAACTCTTTTAAAAAAATGCTAAAAAGTCCTGCGCCCCCTTCATGGAAATTCATTTTTCCCATTAAAAATTACTCCATGGAAAGTTCCCCCCGCTTAATCCCCTCCCCCAAAGCCCTCCCCAACCAAGAAAATCCCCTGAAATTGTCTGTACACTTCCCAATAACCATTACTATGTGTAAACACTGATCAAAGTTTGTAACTTGCAGCCTCTCCCACGGGGACTGTGGGGGAGTAAGTTGTCCCCAAAGACATAGTTTTTAGGTTTTGTGACTATGCTGAATAAAATGGCTATCTCAGAAATTCGATTTGGTGACTTTGGGAAAGAATGAGTGTGGGATGGGGCCTAGGTGCCCTCCAATTTTTTGGCTACTTAAAAATATCATTAGAACTTTTAATTTCCATTATTATGAACCCTCTCGCGACATTCTAGGACCACTGGGTCGATACGATCACCGCTGAAAGAAAACAAAAAAAGAAACAAACAAATAAACACGCATCCGTGATCTGTCTTCTGGCAAAAATGCAAAACTCCACATTTTCGTAGATAGTTGCTTAAAACTTCTACTATAGGATTCTCTGATATGCTGAATCTGATGGTGGGATTTTTGTTAAGATTCTATGACTTTTAAAGGATGTTTCCCCCTATTTTCTAAAATAAGGCAAATTTTCTTAGGCTCGTAACTTTTGATGGGTAAACTTGATGAAACTTATATGTTCTAAATTAACATTAAAATGCCATTCTTTTAATGTAACTATTGGTATTAAAATTCTGTTTTTTAGAGTTTCGGTTACTATTGAGCCGGGTCGCTCCTTATTACAGTTCTTTACCACAAACTTTTTGAATATGGGGTAAAAGACCCCTAAGAGTCGAAACATCTTAACAAAAATCACACCATCAGATTCAGCGTATCAGAGAACCCTACTGTAGAAGTTTCAAGCTCCTATCTACAAAAATGTGGAATCTTGTATTTTTTCCCAGAAGACAGATCACGGCTGCATGTTTATTATTTTTTTTTGTCTTTTCCCCAGGGGCGATCGTATCGACCCAGTGGTCCTAGAATATCACTTGTCGGCTCATTCTTACGTAAATTAAAAGTTCTAGTGCCCTTCTTAAGTGACCAAAAAATTGGAGGGCACCTAGGGTCCCCCCCACGCTCATTTCCCCCCAAAGTCATGGAATCAAAATCTTGAGACAACCATTTTTACAGCATAGTCGTAAAAACCAATATGTCTTTCGTGACTACTTGATTCCCCACAGTCCCCGGGGGAGGGGTTGCAACTTACAAACTTTGACCATTGTTTACATATAGTAATGATTATTGAGACGTGTATAGACGTTATCAGGGGGACTCTTTCACGTTAAAGGGGGTCGGAGGAGGGGGTTACGTAGGAGGATCTTTCCATGAAGGAATTTATCATGAGGGAAGAAAATTTCCATGGAGGGGCCGCAGGATTTCTTAGTATTATTAAAAAAAACAATGAGAAAATAAATAAAAAAAGTTTTTCAGGTGGAAGTAAAGAGAAGCATTAGAACCTAAAACGAACAGAAATTATTACATAAACAAGGTTCGTCTCCTCAACAATACCTCACTCTTTACGCTAAAGTATTTTTTAGTAATTTTAACTACTTATTCTATGGCCTTTGTGATTCAGGGGTCAATCTTTCGGAAGTGGGACCAAATTGAAAATTGAGCGAGGTATTGACGAGGGGGAGGACCCCCTCATACACATAATAATACATTATGTATGATTAATAATACATGTATGAGGACCCCCTCATACATCGTTTTTATTAATAGTAAAAACGTTCGTAAAAAAGTCCTGTTTGCCTTTTTAATTAAACGAAAATGGAGTGCAACTAGGCCTCCTCCCCCACCCATTAATATGCAAATTTAATTTTAATTATTCATGTAAGGTGAGCGAAAATCAAAACATGCATTAATTGAAAAACGTTCAGAAATTAAATAGAAAAACAAGTTTTTTAACTGCAAGTAAGGAGCGACAATAACACTTAAAACGAACAGAAATTATTCCGTATATGAAAGGGGTTGTCTCCTCCTCAACGCCTCGCTCTTTACACTAAAGGTTTTTATTGTTTTAAAAAGTAGAGTTGTGAGAAAGAGTCAAACTATAGCGTAAAGAGGGAGGCGTTGAGGAGGGGAAAACCCCTTCCATATACGGAATAAGTTTTATTGTCGCTCCTTATTGAATGTTAAAAAAACTTGTTTTTTTAAATTTAATCTAAAGAAAAATCTGTTAACAAAAAAGGCAGCAAGACATGCAAAATCGATAGATAAATCGTAGTTTTACGATTTCACATAGTTGAAATCGTAGCTTTAAATCTTTCATTATGTTAAATTTTTCTATAAAGATAAGAGATTGAATCAAATGAACTTCTTTAAATGACAAACAAAAGAGAAAAAAAAATTGTGCGTTTAGAAAAAAAAACTACCATAAACTGACTTCCAGTTTAAAACCTAGAATACTCATAACAGAAAAAAAGTTATTTAAATATTCTTTAGGTACTATTTGAACGCTTTAATCGTCCCTTAATCTTGAAGTCTTCAGTATTTTTAATTTCGAGGACTTGAATTTTTTTTTATAACTAACATATTACTGTTACTAACTGTTACTGTAACTCTTACTGTTACTAACATATTACTCTAACATATTTCAGCAACATATGCCTCACAACTTTCAAGCATAATGTAAACAAAAAACATTATTATCTTAAAAGTCCTTGAGTAAAGCTTAAACAAGAATACTGTAAGATTTACCTCACAGTATGAAAAAAATGTGAATAAACATATAAGAAAAGTTTTTTTATTAAATTAAAATAGATAAATTCTTAAACCAGCATGAGCACTGGACAAATTGGAGAAGGATTTTAAGACATGTATTCATTTAGTAGGCTATAGATCAGACAAAATGTTTATTGCCAAGCTCTGGCCAATCATGTCTGCTTTATAGGTTTTGCTTCTGTCTGATTATAGTATAATATAGTATAATATGGTCTATATTATACTATACTATAGACTGCTTATTATTTTATTATTATTATTTTTTATACTATTATTTATTATTATTTTATTATTTTAATTATTTAAATTATATGTTTAACAAAAACAAAATAACATTTTTTTGCATAATAATAGAAATTATTATTAAAAATAATAATTAAAATAATATAATAATAATACAAAAATATAATATAGTATAATATATAATATAGTATAATAATATATAGGATAATAAAATGTCTGATTTATAAGTTATGATTCTGTCTGCTTACAGTATAATATATTTTAGTATAAAAAAAGGGTAAAAGGTAAAGGATACGGCATTAAACTTTACAGTCCGTGCTGGCGGTGCTGATCTCCGTTTCTTGGCCCTTCAGCCAGGAAGTGCAATGGGGGGTTGGGGGCCAGCCATCCTGTGCTTTCGCACACCCTTCCTGTTTACCTTCCCCAGATTTCTCCAGGTACCCATTTAGAGCTGGGTCGACTCTGGCTAAGCTTACAGAGTCACGCCACTGACCACCGTCCCAAACTGAAGAATTGGGTACACTGGGATTCGAACCCATGTCCTCTCAGACAAGGGATCCCGAATCCAACGCACCGATATTTTAGTATAATATCCCTATTAAACTATACTATAGTCTACTTATACTATATGCTATAGCCTGCTCATTATTCTATTATTTTATTTTTATTATTTGTATATTATTATTTAGTATTATTAATTTTTTATTATTAATAGTAATAAAAATTATAATTAAAAGAAAAATAATTAAAACAATGTATTAATAATATATTAATATATAATATAATATAATATATAATACAGTATTACATAGTATAATATAATGTCTGCTTATATTTATGTCTGTATCCATGATTTTTGCTTCCCACATACTACGATCTGAGGAAAAGTGACAAATTGAATGACACATTTATATTTGCAGAAAAAAACGCACAAAAGTGTTTGAGAAATCGCATATATGGTGTCACAAACAATCTCAAATATTTTACCTTATCTTACAAAAGATGATATTTTGTCATTGTGCCACTTCAATTCAGGAGGATATTCTTCAATTTATTCTGTATAGCTTAAGTAAATATAACAATAAATGAAAAAGCAGGGTAAATGGAAAGTTACCAATGACTGTCTCCTGATGGCATATTGCTGAAGTGGCGGTATTACATCATCCTCGTTGGTCTCAGAATCGTTCTCAGTCTCACCGTCTTTTCTACTTTCACTATCAGTTGCTTTGTCTGTAGATAGCTCCTTTTGATCGAGTCGCTTATCACCCTAAATAAAAATTGTTTAAATCTTTTTTAGACAACAGAGATGTTTATCTCAAAATTAATTAGAGTTTTACCAATTTTCACTATCTGATACTTTGTACCAGACAATTCATTCTTGTCTTGTCACTTACTATCCTAGAATTTGAGGGGTTACTTTCTAGATAATCCAGAGGAATGTACCAGATACCTCTCCAGATTCCTCGCCTTTTCTATCTCCACTATTGCTTTCTATGCTGATAGCTCCTTCTGATAGCTCCTTTCTGGAGCTGATAGCTCCTTCCTGGAGCCAGATACCTCTTCAGATCCCTCACCTTTTCTACCTCCACATTTGCTTTGTATGCTGATAGCTCCTTTCTGGAGCTGATAGCTGGTAGCTCCTTTCTGGAGCCAGATACCTTTTCAGATTCCTCACCTTTTCTACCTCCACTATTGCTTTGTATGCTGATAGCTCCTTTCTGGAGCTGATAACTGATAGCTCCCTTCTGGAGCCAGATACCTCTTCAGATGCCTCACATTTTCTACCTCCACTATTACTTTGTATGCTGATAGCTCCTTTCTGGAGCTGATAGCTCCAGTCACCTCGCCCTAAGGATGAAAGTGACTAAGTCTCTTTAAAGACTTTTGTTAGGTTTAAAACGAAAATAAATATCAGCCTCACAACTTTTTTCACTTTTGCCACCTGTTGTTGTTTTGTCTTTAAATAGCTCTAGATAGTCTTGTCATTTGTCTAAACAATGAAGCAATTAAACCTAAACCTCTTTCTAGATATTAGAGAGGTTTATCATAGAACAATTTTAGTTTCGCCGTTTTTTCTTGCTTTGCTATCTGTTCCTTTCTCTGAAGATAAATTCATGCAATCCCCCCCCCCACTTAAAGTGATGCTGGTAGATAATACATAATGTAAAATCTGTTATTTGATGTTTTGGATTGGTTAAAAAACACGGTTTTTGGAACTAAACTTATTGTTTGTGGGCCATATTTATATATAAAAAAAGAAGACGGAGATTTGTTCTTGAAAAAAAAAACAACAAATTCTGCTACATTTTTATTTTTTTAAATTGATTTTCTTTCAAAAGTGAGTTTTACTTGAGACAGTTTTGGAAACCTTCTCTTTGAACTACAATATAAAGGTCTTTAAAAAAAAAGCACACTTAAAGCAATCGTCATTTTGTAAACCTCAGAAGCTTTAAATCTCTTCTCGTTAATAAGACTAGTAAAACTGTATTTACTGGATTTTTTTTTGTCCATTAAAAAAAAAATTGTTCTGAAATACATGTCAAGTGCTGCATGCTTTGGGGGTTAATCACTTTCAAAATTGTGTCAAAAACAGGTTGCGCGGGCCAACCATGACAAAAATATGCCAAACGCGATAAAAATCGTGCCGGATTTGAAAAAAAACATGGCGTAGAAAGTGTGCCATTCATGGCGAAAATTGTGCCATGTATTTCGAAGCACAGGGTGGTAGAAGTGGATTTCGTGTGATTGAATATACAGCACGTGGTGGAGAATGGGACACCCTTTGAAATTCCTATAGTAAAATAACTATAATAATTTCTTTAAACATCCTATTAAGCTATTATTAGAGTAATAGTTCCTTTTGCTCGCCTGAAAATATGGCCTCACGTATTTCAGTCTTGGGCTCAAAAAGATGGTTACAAACCATGTCATAATCTCAAAAGCAGTTGAGGAAGCACAAGAAAATATGCCATAAGTTTTAAACAGACTAAATGATTTATTAAAAGAAACTTTTAGTAAAATAACTAGGGATAAAAGAACATGCGAAATTTAGTCATGGTAACGACTGGCTTTAATTTGTTAGCATTATTTGTTTTTTAATTTTTTAATTAAGTATTTTTTTTTTGTTCTTTTCACAGAAATTTTCTATTTAATTTGATTGCAACTGAATCAACTTAATTGAAATTGGAACTGAAAAAGTGAACTTAAATAAAACCAAAAACTAAGCTTCAATACGTTTGTATATGTTGTCTTGTTCTCAGAAATACCTGATTTCTGTGCCAATCAAATGTGCCAGACCTACCCTTTAAGTACAATCAATTTTCATGAAGCGAAAATGACAAAGCGATTTTGCGTAGTAATGCCACATTTAAATGCCTGTTTAAAGGAAATTAAAAAGCGTAAAAATAATATAGACTGATCACATTTTCCGGCATTCAATCACTCTGCATTTTTTTGCCTCGACCTCAATTCAACCTGAAATTCAAAGTTTCGAAAGAGCTGGAGCGGCAGACTTTTCAGATTTAGAATCAGTGAATACAGTGAATATTCAGAATAGAATAGCACTTTATTACCAAACAAACTCTCACAACATAAAAAACTGCCGAACTTGTTGCTTTCTGTCAACTAGCCTACATTGTATATAAAAAAAATAACATAAAAACATATTCAGAATCAGTGATGAACATTCAGAATCCGTGAATAGTCGGGGAGTGAAAAATTATTTGTATAGCATTTTGTTTGATTTTGACCCCTTTTTTTGTCACAGATTTCCTAGACTAATAGTTGGCTACATCTAACCATTAGCCTATAAAAAAAAAAAATCCTGAAGTACTTCAAACACAAATTAGCCAGTCAAAGAAATAAGCATTTTCAAACCCGAAGCCAGAATAGAAATGAACTCAAAACTGTCTCATTTGAACGCGGCATGTGAAATACGGCTGTCGAAGCTAATATTGGCCCCTGACAGAACTTAGCATTTACAAGGCTTTTTCTAAAGTAGAAGGGATGAAGAATGGCTTTTTGATAACTCTGAAACTTAGTGCGTTAGGTAAATTAAAGTAGTTGGATGGATGAGTAGTCTAATTTAGGGGGTAGATAAGGCTTTTATTTAATTTTTTTCAAATTTGGCTTGTTCTCTGCGGCTTTTGTATTGCCATGGTGGCTTCCAGGTGTGTTTCAAGCCCTAGACGTATCATGTATTTCAAGCCCTAGACGTATTAAGAAGTAGATGTAAAATAATGAACATCACTTCACAGGGTCCAAATTTAAGCTTTAAATTTGCTTCACATATTTCTTTCATTTGGATGCAAAGACTTTCAAGCTCGTGATAATTTAGTCATAGATTAAAAGAGAGATTCCTTCACCATACCTCAGGGGTAAAAGTGCTTTGATTTCATTAATTCAGATCTGTGACGTTTCCGAAAGCCAGTCGCAAAATCCACACTTTCTTAAGAGACAAATAACCACAACATTTCGAAACGTAACTACTTTTAAGCTTTCTGTGACAACTTTTAATCCAGTACGAAAAAAAGGAAAGGAAAAAAGAAAGCCGATTCCCATCTGTTTGGGTCTACCCTGTGAAATTTTAAACAGTAAACTAATAAAAAAGTCGGGGGTAATGTCTATATTAGTCGAGGGTAATGGCTATATTAGGCTATGTTAGTAGGGGTAATGGCTAGTATTCACATGAAAAGGGAATAAAACAAGAATTTTAACGCTCCTTCCTTCACTTTGGTTTTAGCTATGCGTTAATTCTTTAAAGTAGTATTCCTGTAGCAAAACCAACCTTTCTATGATAGCAAGCAGTTCGTCTTCCCTTTTATTATGAAAAAGGTTTCTCCAGTAACTCAAATAAAAAGGTTTATATATTAGTATTCTAACAATGAAGTTCTCAATTTAGTAGCATTTTTTTATCTAATAGTTCTCCGTGGCAGTTTTATGGTAAGAACTGTCGATAAGACAAGGAACTTACGTATTAATATGACAATAAGATATCTTTAATATAATTCTGCTAATCAATGTCTTTGCCAAAATGGGCTGATTTTTCTTTTATTGATTTTTTTTAATCAAAAAGTGAGAATAGAAGTTTTCATAGTAGGAAGGAGAATCACCAAATAATTTCAGGATAGGGGACATGATTAAAATGTGATTTTGTTAGATAAACGTCATATTGTTTCCAATGGCGCATAAGCAGTTATTTTTATTGCTTCCTA
This sequence comes from Artemia franciscana, assembly GCF_032884065.1. Lineage (NCBI taxonomy): Eukaryota > Metazoa > Arthropoda > Branchiopoda > Anostraca > Artemiidae > Artemia > Artemia franciscana. Next base: position 41,199,744 of record NC_088879.1, on the reverse strand, counting down.
TATCCTATATAAAACGGAACATCTGCCGCCTACCTTGTTCTGCCACTACCCTTTTTTAAAATCCATAAGAATAAGACAAATAAAAGATTTCTATAGTCAGCAAAAGAATAAAAAATGAAAAAAATTTATTCACAAAGACAGAGACAGATCAGATGAAAAAAATTTATAACTGGCATGTAATAATTGTAACATTAGTAGTAGTGGCAAAATGTTTTCTTATAACAAGAATCATCCAAATATAAAAAGAATCACACCAAAATACAAAAATCAGCAGAACACTGAAACTTAAACCTGTGAGGGTATACTGCAAGTCGAGGACAGCAAAACAAGAAAATAATAAATAGAATGAAATGTATATAGTAAAATAAGTTTTTGAATTAATTTAAGAATTAATGATTATACGATGAAACCGTTACCGAATTAAATCCAAAAAACAAAACACATGCGAAACGCTACATCTCACAACCCGAAAAATACAACTGTTAAATTTCAGATGTTTACAAAATTATCCTTTATTTTAGTTTTTTTTCATAAAAAGCAAAGCTAAACCAAAAAAGAAATTAAAAAAAACTAGATTATGTTGAAAAATCTCTTTCAATTGATTTTAAAGGTTAACTTATTCAGACCCGCACTGATGAAATCAGACTAGAGTGGACAAGTCAGATATCCTCCCTTTATACTTCGATTGATGTATTGTTGCAATGTGTTTTATTTGTAATATAACTATAAAAATAATTTTTTTCGTAGCCCTAAAGCAAATGGTTAAAAATAATTTTAAAATGATTTTCCATGACAGTGGAAAATCAAAAGGCAAATTTGTTTCAAATGTTATGGCCAATTCCTATTAGCATCAATCAACGATAATAATTATAGCAGAATAATGATAAAATAAACGATTGTGAGGAATAAAAAGAAAGAGGGAAAAATTTAAAAAGATCATTTTCGCAATAGTCTAAAAAGTTGAAATTATTGTTTTTTCTTCGAAGATCTATAAATATATGCCAAAATGAGGGGCAAAAACAGATTGAGCTTTATATAACATAGAAATCAAATTGATAAAACTGAAACAAAAATCGTGAACTTAGGAACGTGAGTTAAAAGGAAGAAGTTACGCAGAGTCAAATTCGTTCTACTTTTTAGGTCATTCCGAAAACGAGTTAAAAAGAAATATCTATTAATTTTGACTGCTTAGTCTTTTCTCAGGCAAAAAAGTTCTTTAGTCTTTTCTAAGACAAAAACGGTGTCTTTATACTGATAAAAATTTAGATTAATTGAACATTTGGAAGAAGTAAGAAATAGTTGAGAAACTCCAAAAATTTATGCGACAAACTGCAAATAAGACAAGGTAGTTCCTTATCGCCCTTCCTAAATATTGACAACCCTCCTGCCAGGTTCTGCGCATTAGGTTAAATTCCAGACTTTGTATAGACTTAAAGGGTCATTAAAAAAAGGGAGTTTAAAAAAAAGAGGAATTATAGTGTATAATTGAGTTAAGGGGGAAAGGTTTGCCCCTTTGGGCAAGAAGGATACATTTAGGGAGGAGGAGTGGGCAAGATGGTCTTTACTTTTGCCCGGTGTGTGGAAGTATGGAAAAGAATGTGAGTCATGTGATGTATAAGTGCGTAGAATTGAGTAAGTTGAGAAACCAAGTTATGGAAAATGTGAGTTTGATGAGACGTGGCTGGTGAAATGTAATGAGGGATTAATGCTTTACCATAATTAAAAGTTTAGCACGATTTCTCAGGTTGGCAATGGAGCACAAAAGTAAATTTTTGTGAGTTGTGCAACTCTTTGTTTATGTTATAAATTTTTTTTTTAAAAGGGAATTTTACTTTTTGGTTTTTCGCGCAATAAAACTTATTTTTACTATTATACCCCTCTAAGCCATCACACTTACTTACACTAGTTATTTATTAGTTATAAATATATGAGGTTTATAAATACATGAGTCAAATATTACTAATGCACATTACTGGGGTCTTTTGTAAACAGAAGAAAAACATTCGAAAATCAGTATGAATCGACAGTTGCTGCATGCACTAGAATCTAAAAAACGTATTTGAATGAAAAGCGAGGAGGGGGTAGCAGGAGGAAAACTTTATGTTAATTGCAAATGTAGTTTGAAGTTTTTTTTAAAACTTGAATGTTAGCAAATGAATGATTAATGATGGTTTTCACAACTAAGGGTGCGAGAATAGGTTTGAAAATTGATGCTAAGAAGACTAAGTCGCTTAGACTTGGAATAAGTGAGGTTGAAGAGATGAGGTTGGGTAACGAGAAGATCGGTCAAGTAGTTAGCTTCACTTATCTGGCAATTAGTAAAAAAAAGATGGATGAAATAAAGAAGTTAAAAGCAGAATAGCCAATGTCTAGGGTTTTTTGTCAGTTGAAAATAGTTTGAGGAGCAGGAGGATAAATGTGCGAACCAAAATTAGAATATTGGAAGCTAAAGAGATGACAGTGGTCAAGTAAATTTCTAAAAGTTTGGCGCTTTGGGAGACGGAACTGATTTGTTAGATGTCAAACAGTTCGTCGTGACGAACTGTAAGCAAGGAGTGACCCGGCTGAATAGTAACCGAAACTCTAAAAAACGAAGTTTTGATATAAATAGTTATGTCAAAAGAATCGGCTTATTATGCTGATTTTAAATATATAACTTTCATCAAGTTTTTTCTTATTTAGGAAAGGCTACGAGCCTGAGAAAATTTGCCTGATTTTCGAAAAAAGGGGAAACCATCCCCTAAGAGCATTATAATCTTAATGAAAATCACATCATCAGATTCAGTGTATCAGAAAACCATACTGTAGTGGTTTCAAGCTCCTATCTTCAAAAACATGGAGCTTTGTATTTTTTGCCAGAAGAAAGATCACGGAAGCGTGTTTATTTGTTGTTTTTTTTGTATATTTTTCCCAGGGATGATCGTATCGACCCAGTGGTCCTAGAATATCGTGAGAGAGCTTATTCGAATGGAAATTAAAATTTCTAGTGCCTTTTAAGTGACCAAAAAGATTGAAGGACAACCACGCCCACCCCTTTTTTTCCAAAATTGTCCCATCAAAATTTTAAGATATCAATTTTGTTCACCATAGTTGAAAGGCCAAAAACTCTGCCTTTGGATATAAAACGACCCCCCACCCCCCACAGAGCCCCAGGAAAACGTCTTTAAGTAACAAAATTTGCCCATTTTTTACCCATAATATTTATTATTATGAAGGGTGTATACATTTCCAGGGGAATTTCTTATGGAGATGGATATTTTCAGGGGTAGAACGTTTCAGGGAAAATTATATATTGGGGCAGGAAATTTGCCGGAATTCCTATAAATTTTTTTTAATGTCTTGATTTCTCTTTTCCGTCTCAATTTTACGCGTGGAGCTGTTAAAGGTAATTGTCCGGGGTAAATTTTCACTGTGATTTAATTGTCTAGATGATATTTCCGTGGCAAGGGGGATCTCTCCGTGGAGGTGAGGCCAGGTTTCCTGGCATTACTTAAGAACGATCAGAAATTAAATTAAAAAACAAGTTTTTTCAACTGAAAGGAAGGAGCAACATTAAAACTTAAAAGGAACAGAAATTATTACGTTTATGAAAGGGATTGCCCCCTCCTAAACATAACCCTCTTTACGCTAAAGTTTGAATTTTGTCCCAATTCTTTAAGAACGACTCTTGAAACACAAGGGTCGTTTAATTAGAACAATAGGAAGCTTTTTAAAAGTACTAAAAAAGTTTAGAGTAAAGAGTGAGATGTTGAGGAGGAGGCAATCCCCTTCCTACACGTTATAATTTCTGTTCTTTTTAAGTTTCAATGTTGCTCCTTACTTTCAGCTGAAAAAACTATGTTTTAATTTAATTTTTCAAAGGAAATGTCTGCGAATTGTTTTGGGTATCTGCCTGACAAACTATTTTAAGCAGTAAGCTATATTATAAATATATTTTTTATTCTACTTTCTAGGACTATAAGGAGAGAAAAGTAAAGAAGGCTAAGAGATGTTTATTGGATGAAAGATGACAAATTGTCAAATATCGTCCTTTTCAGTTTTCATTTAGGACCAACCGAAAAGCAGGGCGTCCCCAAAAGGATGGGAAAACGTCGGAAGGAAGTATCTAAAAGAAATTTGTATGTCTTGGGAGGGTCTAAAAAGAGGAGCTTTAACTAGATTGGGTACAGTAGGATTGGGTGCAGCTGTGTTACCCTGAGGCATCTTTGTGCCACAGTGAGTTGTAGATAATAGTAGTTGTGATAGTGGTAGCCTCAAATAGACCCAGTGAAGCACTAAGATTGTTCCGTTCTCACAATGCTGAAATTAATTAATTATTTATTGATATATTGGTATTTTGTTATTGCTACTACTGCTGATTGTCATAATAATAGCGTTACGAATTTTACCCAGGTAGTTCTTACCCTAAATCTTAAGAACTTAAAAAAGAAAAATGATTAGCAAGTATGGTACCTGATTTTCAGATTCACAATTGAACTCAGCATTTGATTCAACCAAGGTATTGGTGCTCGTACTCAGATTTGTTGGTGAGGAGTTACAAATTGTTTCTTCTGCAAACACAGTACACATTAATGGTAAGTATATGTTTGATTAAAACACCAGACTATAAAAACGTTGCCTTAACCTGGAAAACACTGACATCTACCAATTTCGAATAGAAAAAGTTATGTTTAAGTTTTGTTTTTAGTTCGCTTTAGTACGTTTAATAGTACTTTAAATATGCTTATTTAAACCACTTAAAAACAGTAAGAAAGATTAAAAAAAAAAAAAAAAACAAGAAACACATAAACGTTAGCTTTTAAAGGAACCCAATGGTATGTGAACACAAAGCTACAGCTCGAAACATACCTATCTCCATAACAAAGCCTTTTCCGACTTATTATATTCCACCTTTCCTAGTGTGGGTACTATATTATTTTAATGTCCTTTTACACGAGAAGAAGCCACTTTATCAGCCTACATGATCTTACTGTTACTACTGAAAATACAAGAAAAAGTACAAGACTAGTCATAATTATAAAAAAAAGTTTGTATGATTTTGTGGTACCATAGAAACGGGACAATTTGAGCACAATCAAACTTCCAACACTTTAACAAGAAATGAACATAAAACTAAGATTTAAGATTTAGCTAAAGGGCATTTTCAAGAAGCAAGTTCACTTTGAACTAAAGTTCAAAAGATGAAAAAGACTAAATGAAAAACTTTTAGTCCTGTTCTTACACTTATGTATACCCTTAAAAATAAAAAAGCAAAGAAAAAAAGCCGGAAAAAAAAATTAAGGGAGCTTGTATGAAACGTCTCAAGGGTATTAAAACTCATGCCTGCTGCTCCAATCACACCATCATATATAACAAATTCAGTAAAAGAATCTGATCAGTCTTTCACGGTTTAAGAATTTTAAAAGTAAAACAGATAATAGGAAAATGTTTGTATCAGGTGGCTTAATGCTCTGATCAAATTTCAATAGCAGTAGTAGAGGCAAGATATTCAAGAAGATATTGATGTTGATTCATCTTCTGACCTTGAATTCTGTAAATGTGTTTCTAAAAATTTTGTTTCAAGTACTTCAGCCTTTTGAGCCTTGTTCGGTCTTGAACTGCATCTTTTGTTAATGTATTTGACTCTTTACTAAGCAGTTACGATCTGTCCCAAGACCATATGCACATACTCATGTATGTATGTATGCACATACATACATACATGTATGCACATACATACATGTGCATACATGTATGCACATAGTGTGCATACACAGTCTCAGTTTAATAGTGTGCATACTCAGTCTTAGAATCCTTCCAGTCTGCAGTTCAGACGCTATGATTGTAAACCTCTTTTATCAAGGGTTTGTTCACCGTTTTTCCGACCTTTAAAAAAAAAGGATACACTCTCCAACTACCTCTTTTGGTAAGAAGTAAGCCCTCCCTGACCCCAACCTCTTTTCAGTAAATAATGCCTATTCTTGAACTGAGTCTTCTTTGTCCAAAACTCGCGCGTTCTGTCTCCAGCCCCCTTTAGCAAAAAGTGCACTATCCAAGTCAAATCCACTTTGTCCTCCGAATCCTTCTGAATCTTTTCGGTAAAAGTATGTACGTTTTGTCTTCAAACCCTTTTGGTCAACATGGCTTACACCTCCGTCTCTTAAAGCCTTTTGTTAATATATTTATACTTTCTACCTCCAGACTCTTTTGTAAACACCAGAGTTTTTTCCATCCATCGATGGTCAGCGGTGCATTTATTACGTCCCCAACTCACTTTAGTCTTCAGTTTCAATCGTCTTTAACAACGCTCGATCAATATAATGTGCATTCCGTTTCTGAGCATCTCTAATTGAAGTGCAGAATTTTCCACTTATACTTCCTTCGGCGAAAAGTGTGTACTTTCAGTCTCTGCAGCCCTTTGGTAAACGGTACACACGGCTCATCTCCCACCCCCTTCGGTAAAGAGAGTATCTGCTCCGTCTTCAACACCTGTTAGAGCACGGAGGGCAAATTCAGCAGTACATCTTTGGACAGCAGTACATGTATTACGTCCCCAACTCGCTTTAGTCTTCAGTTTGAATCGTCTGCAACAACACTCGACTACATAATGTACATTCCGTTTCTGAGCATCTCTAATTGAAGTGCAGAATTTTCAACTTATACTTCCTTCGGAGAAAAGTGTGTAATTTCAGTCTCTGCAGCCCTTTGGTAAATGGTACACACGGCTCATCTCCCACCCCCTTCGGTAAAGAGAGTATCTGCTCCGTCTTCAACACCTGTTAGAGCACGAAGGGCAAATTCAGCAGTGCACCTTTGGACAGCAGTACATGTATTACGTCCCCAACTCGCTTTAGTCTTCAGTTTGAATCGTCTGCAACAACGCTCGATTACATAATGTACATTCTGTTTCTGAGCATCTCTAATTGAAGTGCAGAATTTTCAACTTATACTTCCTTCGGAGAAAAGTGTGTAATTTCAGTCTCTGCAGCCCTTTGGTAAATGGTACACACGGCTCATCTCCCACCCCCTTCGGCAAAGAGAGTATCTGCTCCGTCTTCAACACCTGTTAGAGCACGAAGGGCAAATTCAGCAGTGCACCTTTCGTCAGCAGTACATGTATTACGTCCCGCCATTGTAGTTGTGTCCCTGTGTCCCACCTATGAATATAGATAGATATATATATATATATATATATATATATATATATATATATATATATATATATATATATATATATATATATATATATATATATATATAATATATATATATATATATATATATATATATATATATATATATATATATACATATATATATATATATATATATATATATATATATATATATATATATATATATATATATATATATATATATGTTTTTAACTACGTAAAACTTGCGAATGTACAACATTCTTCGCTGTCCCATTGTCTGTGCATATAAATAGGTTGTCAGGTTTACCGACTCTTGAACATGCAACATATAATTGTCCATGGGGAAACAATCCGTATTCAGATCTATACCTCATGATTATAATGATTGCCCTTGAGCTTTGTTGATGGTGATTGCTAATCGACCATTCCATGTGTCGCCGTCGTCATTTATATATCCCCCTGTGCCCCCCAGCTTCCCCGTTGTAGTTGTGTCCCTGTGTCCCGGTCGTCATTTATATTCCCTGTGTCCCGGTCGTCATTTGTGTCCCGGTGTCCAGGTCTGTAATTTCTCTTTGAGTGTCCCGGTCGTCATTTATATTCCTTGTGTCCCGGTTTCCCGGTCGTCATTTGTGTCCCGGTGTCCCGGTCTGTATATACATTCGTTTTTGAATTGGTCTTTTTTTAGTTTTTAGTTTTTTACCTTTTTTTATTTATATCTCATGATTCTAATGATTGCCCTTGAGCTTTGTTGATGGTGATTGCTAATCGAACATTCCCTGTGTCCCCGTCGTCATTTATATATCCCCCTGTGCCCCCCGGTGTCCCCGTTGTAGTTGTGACCCTGCGTCCTGGTCGTCATTTATATTCCCTGTGTCCCGGTCGTCATTTGTGTCCCGGTGTCCCGGTCTGTATATACATTCGTTTTTGAATTGGTGTATGATGAAATAAATTTTTGTGTTTTTCCCCTTTTTTTCTTTTTAGTTTTTACTTTTTTTTTAGTTTTTTTTCTTTTTTCTTTTTAGTTTTTTTTGTAGTTTTTACCTTTTTAGTTTTTTTTAATTTTTTTTAGTCTTGTTTTTCTCCTTTATTTTTCAGTTTTTACTTTTCTTTTCTTTTTTAGTTTTTTTAGTTTTTTGGCTTTTTTAGTTTTTTTATTAGTTATTTTTCTTTTTAGTTTATTTTGTAGTTTTTACCTTTTTTAGTTTTTTTAGTTTTTTTTTTACTTATGTCCTGGTCGTCATTTATATTCCCTGTGTCCCGGTCGTCATTTGTGTCCCGGTGCTTTGTTGATGGTGATTGCCAATTGAACATTCCTTGTGTCCCGGTCGCTTTCTCTTTGAGTGTCCCGGTCGTCATTTTATTCTAATGATGTGTCCCTGTGTCCCGGTCGTCATTTATATTTCCTGTGTCCGGTCGTCATTTGTGTCCCGGTGTCCCAGTTTGTAATTTCTCTTTCAGTGTCCCGGTCGTCATTTATATTCCCTGTGTCCCGGTGTCCCGGTCGTCATTTGTGTCCCGGTCTGTAATTTCTATTCGAACAATCCCTGTGTCCTGGTCGTCATTTATATACCCCGCCTGTGCCCCCGGCGTCCCCGTTGTAGTTGTGTCCCTGTGTCCCGGTCGTCATTTATATTCCCTGTGTCCCGGTCGCTTTCTCTTTGAGTGTCCCGGTCGTCATTTATATTCCCTATTGTGTCCCTGTGTCCGCCCCCCGGCGTCCCCGTTGTTGTTGTTTCCCTGTGTCCCGGTCGTCATTTGTGTCCCGGTGTCCCAGTCTGTACTTTCTCTTTGAGCGTTGCGTTCGTCATTTATATTCCCTGTGTCCCGGTCGTCATTTGTGTCCCGGTGCTTTGTTGATGGTGATTGCTAATCGAACATTCCTTGTGTCCCGGTCGCTTTCTCTTTGAGTGTCCCGGTCGTTATTTGTGTCCCGATGTCCCGGTCTTTAATTTCGTCAGTCGACAAACATGACGTCAGTCGACACACAAACATGACGTCACTCGACACACACACACACACACAGACAACTTATTTTTATATCTATACTAGCTGTTGGGGTGGCGCTTCGCGCCACCCCAACACCTAGTTGGTGGGGGCGCTTCGAGCCCCCCCCAAGCCCCCCCGCGCACGTAAGTCGTTACGCGCCATATTAGTTACGCGCCATTGTATGTCCCATATTAGTTACATCCCTATGTCCCACCTGTGAATATAGATAGATAGATATATATATATATATATATATATATATATATATATATATATATATATATATATATATATATATATATACATATATATATATATATATATATATATATATATATATATATATATATATATATATATATATATATATATATATATATATATATATATATATATATATATATATATATATATATATATATATATATGTTTTTAACTACGTAAAACTTGCGAATATACAACATTCTTTGCTGTCCCATTGTCTGTGCATATAAATAGATTGTCAGGTTTACCGACTCTTGAAAATGCAACATATAATGGTCCATGGGAAAACAATCCGTATTAAGATCTATACCTCATGATTCTAATGATTGCCCTTGAGCTTTGTTGATGGTGATTGCTAATCGACCATTCCCTGAGTCGCCATCGTCATTTATATATCCCCCTGTGCACCCCGGCGTCCCCTTTGTAGTTATGTCCCTGTGTCCCGGTCGTCATTTATATTCCCTGTGTCCCGGTCGTCATTTGTGTCCCGGTGTTCCAGTCTGTGATTTCTCTTTGAGTGTCCCGGGCGTCATTTATATTCCTTGTGTCCCGGTGTCCCGGTCGTCATTTATATCCCCCTGTGCCCCCCGGCGTCCCCATTGTAGTTGTGTCCCTGTGTCCCGGTCGTCATTTATATTCCCTGTGTCCCGGTTAGTTTTTGCCTTTTTTTAGTTTTTTCAGTTTTTTTTAGTTTTTAGTTTTTTACCTTTTTTTAGTTTTTTTTAGTTTTTTAGCTTTTTTAGTTTTTTTTCTTTTTAGTTTTTTTTGTAGTTTTTACCTTTTTTAGTTTTTTTTCTTCTTTTGTATTAGTGTGAAATAATTCAGACGTCATATGCGGACAAACACGACGTCACTCGACAGACAGACAGACAGACATAACCCACAAACAACTTATTTTTATATATATTTATTCATATTTTTTTAGTTTTCTTTTTCTCTTTTATTTTTCAGTTTTTTCCTTTTATTTAGTTTTTTTCTTTTTTAGTTTTTAGTTTTTTTTTAGTTTTTTACCTTTTTTTAGTTTTTTTTAGTTTTTTTTAGTTTTTTAGCTTTTTTAGTTTTTTATTAGTTTTTATTTTTTTTGTAGTTTTTGCCTTTTTTTATTTTTTTCAGTTTTTTTTTAGTTATTAGATTTTTACCTTTTTTTAGTTTTTTTTAGTTTTTTAGCTTTTTTAGTTTTTTTTTCTTTTTAGTTTTTTTTGTAGTTTTTACCTTTTTTAGTTTTTTTCTTCTTTTGTATTAGTGTGAAATAATTCAGACGTCATATGCGGACAAACATGACGTCACCTGATCCACAGATCCACAGATCCACACACAGACAACTTATTTTTATATATATAGATATATAAAAATAAGTTGTTTGTCTGTCTGTCGACTGACGTCATGTTTGTGTGTCGACTGACGTCATGTTTGTCGACTGACGTCATTATAAGGATTGAGCTGTATGTCGTCATGAAATTGTTTGTCGTCTGACGTCATGTTTGTCGACTAACGAAACTACAGACCGGGACACCGGGACACAAATGACGTGTTATGTCTGTTATAACGTAATAGAGGCAACAATCTTGACAGGGCCTTTTGAGGGTGAGGCTTTTCTTATTCCACGCATTCTCATGATTCCAATGGATCTGCCTTTTCAACCTAAAAGATTGCAATTCCCAATTTGATTAGCATATTTAGTTTTCAGTCCAGAACCACTAAAGCTATTATGTAAATATCAAAAATATTTATGTTGTCTGAGCAATAATTTTTAGTTTTTATTTCAAAATAGAAAATTACCTGGCAATTTTAGAATTATATCTATCTATATATATAAAAATAAGTTGTCTGTCTGTGGATCAGGTGACGTCATGTTTCTGTGTCGACTGGCGTCATGAAGTTAGTTGTCGTCATTTTTGCTATGACGGTGACGTCATTAAAGATATTTAAGACATATATGTTCACGTAGAAATCTATTAATGTTTAAGTTTAAAATGACTGATGAACTTACAATGGCAAAAGCCGATGAAGATGCTCAAAGAGTCTATGCCAAAAAACTTGCTGCTGATAGAGAAAGTCAGAAAAGAAAGCGTGCCGAGGAATCAAAAGAACAGCAAGGAAACAGGCTTGAGGCTAAAGAACGCAAAACCGCGCAGTTAGATGAAGATCCACCTGGACAGCGAGAGTCAAAACATATCAAAACTGAAAATGATAGCGATGATGATTGGGTTTGGGATCTTGACTTGGATAAGGTCATCAATGCCTACCAGATTTTAGTTAAAAAAACAAAGGTTCGGCGATATGTATTTCATAGTGAAGCTGAAAAATAAAGAAGAAAAAGAAAACTGAAAAAAGAAAAAATGTAAAAAACTAAAAAATACTAAAAAGAAAAAACACTCAAAGAGAAATTACAGACCGGGACACAAATGACGACCGGGACAGAGGGAATATAAATAACGACCGGGACACTCAAGGAGAAATTACAGACTGGGATACCGGGACACAAATGACGACCGGGACACAGGAAATATAAATGACGACCAGGACACCAATGGCAACACCCGAGGAAGCTGCTCAAAACGAATGTATTCACGCCGAAGTAGCTGAGTTGGTAAAGCGTTATGTTTCAGGTTCTAGGTCCGAGAGGCTCCAGGTTTGAACCTTGGCTTTAGCATTAATACAAAAGAAGAAAAAAACTAAATAAGGTAAAAACTACAAAAAAACTAAAAAGAAAATATATATATATATTTATATATGTCATCTTTTCCACAAAAATAATAATTTAGTGCTTCTGCTTAAAAACAGCAATCGAATTGATGCCTCCTGATACGCAACTATCAACAAAGTGGCAATCGTTGTGGTCGGTGATCAGTTCTTACCTCGAGATAATATTCTTTATAGGCGAAACAATCAGTTGACAAGAATTGCTTAAACTCATCGATGCTACGATGCCCTACAATATCCTGACGAATATAAATGACGCCCGGAACACTCAAATATAAATCACAGACTGGGACACCGGGACACAAATGACGACGGGGACACAGGGAATATAAATGACGACCCGGACACAGGGACACAACTACAACGGGGACGCCGGGGGGCACAGGGGGATATATAAATGACGACGGCAACAAAGGAAATGGTCGATTAGCAATCACCATCAACAAAGCTCAAGGGCAATCAATAGAATCATGAGGTATAGATCTGAATACGGATTGTTTTCCCATGGACCATTATGCGTTGCATGTTTAAGAGTCGGTAAACCTGACAATCTATTTATATGCACAGACGATGGGACAGCAAAGAATGTTGTATATTCGCAAGTTTTACGTAGTTAAAAACATATATATATATATATATATATATATATATATATATATATATATACTAGCTGTTGGGGTGGCGCTTCGCGCCACCCCAACACCTAGTTGGTGGGGGCGCTTCGCGCCCCCCCCAAGCCCCCCCGCGCGCGTAAGTCGTTACGCGCCATAATAGTTACGCGCCATTGTAGTTGTGTCCCTATGTCCCACCTGTGAATATAGATAGATATATATATATATATATATATATATATATATATATATATATATATATATATATATATATATATATATATATATATATATATATATATATATATGGTTTTAACTACGTAAAACTTGCGAATATACAACATTCTTTGCTGTCCCATTGTCTTTGCATATAAATAGATTGTCAGGTTTACCGACTCTTGAACATGCAACATATAATGGTCCATGGGAAAACAATCTGTATTCAGATCTATACCTCATGATTCTAATGATTGCCCTTGAGCTTTGTTGATGGTGATTGCTAATCGACCATTCCCTGTCCCGGTGTCCCGGTCGTCATTTACATCCCCCTGTTTCCCCCGGTGTCCCCGTTGTAGTTGTGTCCCTGTGTCCCGGTCGTCATTTATATTCCCTGTGTCCCGGTCGTCATTTGTATCCCGGTGTCCCGGTCTGTATATACATTCGTTTTTTAGTTTTGTTTTTCTCCTTTATTTTTTTCCTTTTTTTTTCTTTTTTAGCTTATTTAGATTTTTAGATTTTTTAGTTTTTTTATTAGTTTTTAGTTTTCTTTTCTTTTTAGTTTTTTTGTCCCGGTCGTCATTTATATCCCCCTGTTTCCCCCGGTGTCCCCGTTGTAGTTGTGTCCCTGTGTCCCGGTCGTCATTTATATTCCCTGTGTCCTGGTCGTCATTTGTATCCCGGTGTCCCGGTCTGTATATACATTCGTTTTTTAGTTTTGTTTTTCTCCTTTATTTTTTTCCTTTTTTTTTCTTTTTTAGCTTATTTAGATTTTTAGATTTTTTAGTTTTTTTATTAGTTTTTAGTTTTTTTTTCTTTTTAGTTTTTTTGTCCCGGTCGTCATTTATGTCCCGGTCGTCATTTGTATCCCGGTGTACCGGTCTGTATATACATTCGTTTTTTAGTTTTGTTTTTCTCCTTTATTTTTTTCCTTTTTTTTTTCTTTTTTAGTTTATTTAGATTTTTAGATTTTTTAGTTTTTTTTTTAGTTTTTAGTTTTTTTTTCTTTTTAGTTTTTTTGTAGTTTTTAACTTCTTTTTAGTTTTGTTAATTTTTTTTTTTACTTATGTCCTGGTCGTCATTTATACTCCCTGTGTCCCGGTGCTTTGTTGATTGCTAATCGAACATTCCTTTTGTCCTGGTCGCTTTCTCTTTGAGTGTCGTCATTTATTTTTTTCTTTTTTAGTTCTTTTAGTTTTTACCTTTTTTAGTTTTTTTTAGTTTTTTAGATGAAAATTTTTTTAGTTTTTTCCTTTTTTTCTTTTTAGTTTTTTATTGGTTTTTACCTTTATGTTAGCTTATTTTTCAGTTTTTTCCTTTTTTTTTAGTTTTTTTTATTTTTTATTTTTTTTAGTTTTTTACCTTTTTTTAGTTTTTTTAGTTTTTTTAGTTTTTTTTTAGTTTTTTAGCTTTTTTACTTTTTTTATTAGTTTTTAGTTTTTTTGTAGTTTTTGCCTTTTTTTAGTTTTTTCAGTTTTTTTTTTAGTTTTTTATTGGTTTTTACCTTTATTTTAGCTTATTTTTTCAGTTTTTTCCTTTTTTTTAGTTTTTTTTTAGTTTTTAGTTTTTTTAGTTTTTTACCTTTTTTTAGTTTTTTTAGTTTTTTTTAGTTTTTTAGCTTTTTTATTTTTTTTATTAGTTTTTAGTTTTTTTTGTAGTTTTTGCCTTTTTTTAGTTTTTTTAGTTTTTTAGCTTTTTTATTTTTTTTATTAGTTTTTAGTTTTTTTTGTAGTTTTTGCCTTTTTTAGTTTTTTCAGTTTTGACGTCACCTGATCCAGTTTTTTCAGGTGACGTCACCTGATCCACGATCCACAGATCCACAGACAACTTATTTTTATATATATAGATAGTTTTTTTTTTTACTTATGTCCTGGTCGTCATTTATACTCCCTGTGTCCCGGTGCTTTGTTGATTGCTAATCGAACATTCCTTTTGTCCTGGTCGCTTTCTCTTTGAGTTTCGTCATTTATTTTTTTCTTTTTTAGTTCTTTTAGTTTTTACCTTTTTTAGTTTTTTTTAGTTTTTTAGATGAAAATTTTTTTTAGTTTTTTTCCTTTTTTTCTTTTTAGTTTTTTATTGGTTTTAACCTTTATTTTAGCTTATTTTTCAGTTTTTTCCTTTTTTTTATTTTTTTTTATTTTTTATTTTTTTTAGTTTTTTACCTTTTTTTAGTTTTTTTATTTTTTTTAGTTTTTTAGCTTTTTTACTTTTTTTATTAGTTTTTAGTTTTTTTTTTGTAGTTTTTGCCTTTTTTTAGTTTTTTCAGTTTTTTTTTTAGTTTTTTATTGGTTTTTACCTTTATTTTAGCTTATTTTTCAGTTTTTTCCTTTTTTTTTAGTTTTTAGTTTTTTTCGTTTTTTACCTTTTTTTTAGTTTTTTAGTTTTTTTAGTTTTTTAGCTTTTTTATTTTTTTTATTAGTTTTTAGTTTTTTTTGTAGTTTTTGCCTTTTTTTAGTTTTTTTAGTTTTTTAGCTTTTTTATTAGTTTTTAGTTTTTTTGTAGTTTTTGCCTTTTTTTAGTTTTTTTAGTTTTTTAGCTTTTTTATTTTTTATTAGTTTTTAGTTTTTTTTGTAGTTTTTGCCTTTTTTAGTTTTTTCAGTTTTGACGTCACCTGATCCAGTTTTTTCAGGTGACGTCACCTGACCCATCCACAGACAGACAACTTATTTTTATATATATAGAAGATATATATATATATATATATATATATATATATATATATATATATATATATATATATATATATATATATATATATATATATATATATATATATATATATATATATATATATATCTATATATGTAAAAAAAAGTTGTCTGTCTGTCTGTCTGTGGATCAGGTGACGTCATGTTTCTGTGTCGGCTGACGTCATGAAATTAGTTGTCGTCATTTTTGTTTTGACGGTGACGTCATTAGACCGAGACAGAGGGAATATAAGTGACGACCGGGAACCTCAAAGAGAAATTACAGACTGGGACACCCGGACACAAATCACGACCGGGACACAGGGAATATAAATGACGACCGGGACACAGGGACACAACTACAACGGGGACGCCGGGGGCACAGGCGGGATATATAAATGACGACCGGGAGACAGGGATTGTTCGAATAGAAATTACAGACCGGGACACCGGGACACAAATGACGACCGGGACACCGGGACACAAGGAATATAAATGACGACCGGGACACTCAAAGAGAAATTACAAACTGGGACACCGGGACACAAATGACGACCGGGACACAGGGAATATAAATGACGACCGGGACACAGGGACACATCATTAGAATAATGAGGTATAGATCTGAATACGGATTGTTTTTCCCATGGACAATTATATGTTGCATGTTCAAGAGTCAGTAAACCTGACAATCTATTTATATGCACAGACAATGGGACAGCGAAGAATGTTGTATATTCGCATGTTTTACGTAGTTAAAAACATATATTTATATATATCTATATTCACAGGTGGGACATAGGGACACAACTACAATGGCGCGTAACTAATATGGCGCGTAACGACTTACGCGCGCGGGGGGGCTTGGGGGGGGGGCGCGAAGCGCCACCCCAACAGCTAGTATATCTATATATATAAAAATAAGTTGTCTGTCTGTGTATCTGTCAGGTGACGTCATGTTTCTGTGTCGACTGATGTCATGAAGTTAGTTGTCGTCATTTTTGCTATGACGGTGACGTCATTAACGGTATTTCAGACATTTGTTCACGGAAAAATGTTTAATTGTAAAATGACTGAAGAACCTACAATGGCAACAGCCGAGGAAGCTGCTCAAAGAGTTTATGCCAAAAAACTTGCTGCTGATAGAGAAAGTAAGAAAAGAAAGCGTTCCGAGGAATCACAAGAACAGCAAGAAAACAGGCTTGCAGCTGATAGAGATAGTAAGAAAAGAAAGCGTGCCGGGGAATCACAAGAACAGCAAGAAAACAGGCTTGCGGCTAAAGAACGCAAAACCGCGCAGTTAGATGAAAATCCACCTGGACAGCGAGAGTCAAAACATATCAAAACTAAAAATGATAGCGATGATGATTGGGTTTGGGATTTTGACTTGGATAAGGTCATCAATGCCTACCAGATTTAAGTTAAAAAAACAAAGGTTCGTCGATATGTACTTCATAGTGACGCTGAAAAATAAAGAAGAAAAAGAAAACTGAAAAAAGAAAAAAGGTAAAAAACTAAAAAAAAACTAAAAAGAAAAACACTCAAAGAGAAATTACAGACCGGGACACAAATGACGACCGAGACAGAGGGAATATAAGTGACGACCGGGAACCTCAAAGAGAAATTACAGACTGGGACACCCGGACCCAAATCACGACCGGGACACAGGGAATATAAATGACGACCGGGACACAGGGACACAACTACAACGGGGACGCCGGGGGCACAGGCGGGATATATAAATGACGACCGGGACACAGGGATTGTTCGAATAGAAATTACAGACCGGGACACCGGGACACAAATGACGACCGGGACACCGGGACACAGGGAATATAAATGACGACCGGGACACTCAAAGAGAAATTACAAACTGAGACACCGGGACACAAATGACGACCGGGACACAGGGAATATAAATGACGACCGGGACACAGGGACACATCATTAGAATAATGAGGTATAGATCTGAATACGGATTGTTTTTCCCATGGACAATTATATGTTGCATGTTCAAGAGTCAGTAAACCTGACAATCTATTTATATGTACAGACAATGGGGCAGCGAAGAATGATGTATATTTGCATGTTTTACGTAGTTAAAAACATATATTTATATCTATCTCTATTCACAGGTGGGACGCAGGGACACAACTACAATGGCACGTAACGACTTACGCGCGCGGGGGGGCTTGGGGGGGCGCGAAGAGCCCCACCAACTAGGTGTTGGGGTGGCGCGAAGCGCCACCCCAACAGCTAGTATATAGATAGACAGATGTCCCGGTGTCCCGGTCTGTAATTTCGTCAGTCGGCACACAAACATGACGTCACTCGACACACACACACACAGACAACTTATTTTTATATATATAGATAAGCTAAAGCTATAACAAACAAAATTATCATAAATGAAAATATTAAATCAAAAATAAAAAGGAATAAAACTTAGTAATAAATTCAAACTGAAAACAACCCAATTATTGTCACAATAAAAGAGTTGGCCAATGCCCCACAAACCCACCAATGGCAACCGTATCATTTCAGCTTTGCTTAACCTATAGGTAATGGCTTCAAGAACTATGAATTTATTTTTTAAAGATCTTATTTAGCTTTTTTGTGTTTTTAATAATGAAGTATATTAAAAGAAAAATAGTGTCAGGAAAAAGTATTCTTTCAGTATAATGAAACTAAACTAATTACTAGAGATTTATTTGTTTGAAGACATTGCTGTTTTTTGTCCCGAAAGACCAATTGCACCTGTTTTTGATGTAATTAAATAAAAAAAGTTTTTTTTTAAATGAAAGTAAAGAGCAACATTAAAACTTAAAACGAACAAAAATTACTCCGTATATGAAAGAGGCTTTTCCTCCTCAACGACCCGCTCTTTACGCTAAAGTTTGACTCTTTCTCTTAAATCTTTTTTTAAAACAGTAAGAAACTTTTGACTCTTTCTCTTAAATCTATTTTTAAAACAGTAAGAAACTTTAGCGTAAAGAGCGGGCCGCTGAGTGAGACTGACTTATTATGTGACCGTTTTTCCTTGTTTTAACAGGTTTTAACATCGTAATTTAGCATTCATAAAACTTGTAGTTCTTAAAAGCAGTTTTGTTTTAATTACTTTTGAAAGAACAATTAAATATTGGGTGTTAAATCTGAAGCTAATTAGGTTTATTAATTAATCGATTCTTCCTGGAACTCCAAGAATGAGCCCTGACTTCCTACTCCTCCCCCTTCTGTCTATAATTTCCAACCTCAATGATCTTTATTCTCTAGTAATACTTAGCTATTTTACTGTTTCTTTAATTAATGTACACCTTTTCTTCCTTTCTTTACTTTCCACTCATTTCCATTATTTTCCTGGCTTTAAATCTAGTGAATTTGTTTGTTCAGTATTTCAAGTCAGAATACCTACAAGCCATAACATAAATATTGAAAATGCTATATTCAAGAGTCTTATGCTGAGTTATCAATATGCTTTAATGCAATCAATATTTCGATGGAAACCGACAGAGAATTAATTGGTTACGCGCCCCACGACTCTAACTGAACTTATGGCTGTGTGTCACTTCTTGGACAAGATCTGCAAACAATGCCTATGCATAGGTGTCTGTCGTCTGCCCCAGCCCATCTTCACTGACAATGGATTTAAGGAAGGCTAAACTGAATAATATAAAAGATAAAAACCTGTTAAAGTTTCTGCACTAGATGATATACCGATTGCGGTTTTGGGTATAGTGAGGTAGGCCGAGTCATCATGTTGATTGTCCTCTTTCTGGTGGCTACCGCGTCGGCTTGAGGGTTTACTACATGGCTTGAGATAGGCTGAATCGTCCTGTTGATTGTCCTCTTTCTGTCGGCTACCGCGTCTGCTTGATGGTTTACTACATGGCAGAGTTAGCTAAAATATTTTGAAGATAAGACATTAGTTTCAACACGAGTGGAAACACATGGTGGCACGTTCGTATAGATATATTTTGTAATCAAGTGTGCCATTTTATCAAAATAGGACAAAAGGCAAACTATTCGAAGAATATGGGGAACGTCGTCATAATCTGAACTTTTTAGGAAAGAAATAGGTCCAAGGACCCTCTTTTCTTCTAGTGCACATGGAAGTTCTTTTTTTCCAAGTCTTTAGAATTACAATTTTTTAAATATTTTGACAGTTAATTTTCAAAATATTAAATTCAGACGGTTTCAGAGAATAAACCTCCAGAAAAATTGTTTTAATACATTTTATTCTCTTCCATTAGGATAACGATTCTCCAATCTCATGTTGTATTTGGCCACGACATAGCCATGACAAAAAGGAAAAGGAGGTGACTTTATTAGGTTACCTTTTAAGTAATTCCAAATCATGAAAAGGACGCTAGAACCATCAGTTTCAGATCAAAAGAAGCCCCTCTGATATTCTAAGTGCTTAATTAGTGTCCGCAATTTGTATAATTCGCACATTCATTGAGCCGGTCAAGAAAAACATCAGTAAACAAAAATTTTGATTAATATTATTATATATATAAAAATAAGTTGTTTTTGTCTGTTGACTGACGTCATGGATGTTTGTCGAATGACGAGGTATTATAGGTAATGTTTGCCTGAAATCTCCCGCAAGCAATATTAATGTGCTGCCAAAGGGTTTCGACTTCCCTCGCAAATCTTTCAAGCATTGATCCAGAGCCTTCGAGCGATTTTTTGTGTGCCATTGTGCACTCATCCCAAATAATAAGTTTGCATTGCTGCAATACTTTACCCATCCCAGATGATTTGGAAATATTGCACGTGGGTGTTTCTGTAGAATGCAAATTCAGAGGCGATTTCAAAGCGGAATGAGCAGTTCTTCCACCAGGCAGCAACGTTGCGGCTATTCCGGACGACGCAATTGCCAACGCTATATCATTTTTTGATCGAATTGATGCCAGAATCAGTTTTATCACAAACGTTTTACCAGTACCTCCTGGCGCATCCAAAAAGAAAATTTCTCCAACGTTGTTATCGACACAATGCATTATCGTATCATAAATGTCTTTTTGTTCCGACGTTAACTTGGAAATGTTATTTTGTACATACGACAATAGATCACTCGTACTGTAACTTTGTTCACGATCCAATTCTACACATGTCGAAACAGCAGCGATACGGTTAGGTGAAGGCATTTCCAAATCCTGAAGAGGTTTGTTTGCCATACGTACGCACAAATCTTCTATAATAACTAAAGTGTAGTTATAAATTGCTGATGTAAAATCAAAAGTCATATCTGACGTCTCTAACTGTTTTCGATGGAGTATATCTTCGGACATTTTTGACTTATATTTTTCCCATAACTCTGTAGGAGCTGATGAAGAGCAAGTTGTTAAAATGATGCCAAACAATGCACGAATTTAACTTGGGGTTGACGTTTCGCACGCGTCATTGATGCAGTTATCCCAGTGTTGGTCATTCTCCAATAAATTCAGAGCTTGGCATGCACTACGGTAAGTGTCATGTATAGTACCGTTTACAGTTCTCAAATACTCAAAGGATGTCGGACCGGGTACATTCACCAAAAGCAGGCGTAGAAAGAAGCATTCATGTTGATTGGGGTGAACGTTGTAGAGTCTTCCTATCGTGGTATCTTTGAAGATGGTACGTTGGCCGTCGACTGAATTACCCTGTTTTCGACGTTCAAATACTTTATTTTTAGTATTCCACGTGTAATACGAAGGCACTTCAGTATACAGCAGTTTTTTTGCAAAAGAATCATTTTTGCAAAGCGAAAAGAAAGCGGTTAACTTTTTATCCGGTGGATTCACGGCTCTTTGTTGCACGTTGGTTTCCGAGAAATAAACACGTTGACCATTCTGTAAATGTACCGCTAAGTGAACAACAGCTGGACTACGTTCATGTATCGGAAATGAAAGAATTCGCCAAACAGCTTCATTACTGCTTATGTATCTTCCAGCCTGATATTGTACGATTTCGTCGATATCTTTGATTTCAGGCTGCAAGCCAAAAACTGCCATGTCACTGCCTTTGTTGACGTATTTACATATGTATTTGATTGCCTTTACGGAGTTACAGTATTCAACGTTTATGTGTGCATTAAATGTTTTTGATAATAATGGGGAATATGGAACAACCCACTGGTTATCTACTTCGATGGTGGTACCGTTACGCTTCTTTATTATTGCTGTTTTACCGCCATCTTCAATAGATCTTCTTCTATATTGTGGGTAACCATCATTGCCAGTAATTGTGTTGGATATTAAAAGTCGAGGATATTGCTTTGTGCACCTTCCTTTGGCCATGCATGGTGAATTTTCGTTCAGTGCACCGCAAGGTCCATGTATCATATTTTTTACAATAATATCATGTAACCCCTTATCGACATTTTCATCAGGTATTTCAGCGGAAATCACATCATGAATTTCGTTCGAAGTAATTTTTTTATGTAGCCAGATTAGTATATGTGCGTGTGGCAAACCTCGTTTTTGCCATTCCACTGAGTACATCCAGCATCGCACTGACCCAAACACTTCAAGTTTTACTATGTAGTTTATCAGTGATTTCAACTTTTGCCGGAAGACACGGGCCGTAATGTCATGTCTATGAACCACCGATTGTCCTTAAAGTAAAAGCTGCAGTATCTCGTCCCAAGATTGATTACATGTAAATGTAATAAATAAATCTGGACGACCATAGAGACGAACATACGCAATAGCATCTTGAGCATATTCATGCATATGACGGGGACTGCCAGCATATGACGAAGGTAAACTTGTTAATCTTCCAACGTTTGTGGTATTACCGTCATTTATAACTGCATCTCGCAAATGAATGTATTGTTCAGAGCGGAGCTTGGTCTGATCCAGGCGGATATATAGCAAACGTTCTGATTCAATTTTAGCATACATATCAACGACGAATTGGTGAAACAATTCACGGCATTTTAAAATATAATTTTCTAAATCCTGCCGAATCATTAGTCTATAGGAATAATAATGCATTGCAATGCATTTCTTATTCATTTCTTTGTTAGTGGCTGGATTCATCAATTTAATATAAAGTGATAGCCGTCGGCTCCATCCCAAAAAATGATAGGATATTGTAGGGCATCGTAGCATCGATGAGTTTCAGCAATTCTTAACAACTAAGCGTTTCACTTATGAAGAATAATATCTCGAGGTAAAAACTGATCACCGACCATAACGATTGCCACTTCGTCGATAGTTGGAGCATTGTATCTACGCACATGTTGGCCAGGAGGCGTTTTGTCAGCGGAAATAACAATTTTATGCGTATCAGTAGGCATCAAATCCATGGCTGTTTTGAACAGACGCACTAAATTATTATTTTCGTGGAAAAGATGTTGCAATTGGGAAACGATTGTCCTTTCAACGTTGGGAGAAATTTCGTAACGTGCATTCAATTCAGAATTTCTATCACTGATGAAGTAGGCTACAATTGTAAAAATTTATGATTCTCCCCTGAGAATGGTTGAAGGGACCCTGCTCTATGATAAATTTGCCCTTTTACTTTGAAAGTAGACATAAATTGATCTGGATTTTCGATTTGGGCTCCAAACGACGTCATTTGGAGACATGAGTTATATTTTCTGATTTGTGACAAAAAACGCTTAGATTCTGACGTAGTTCCAGTAAGGAAAGTCTTCAATGGCTCTGGTGGTGCAGCCAATAGAGGAAGTTTAACTTTTCCTGAGGCGCAACACATTCCCATTGCTTCACCATTAAATTTCAAGGCCTTGCAATAGGGACAAATTTTAGACATAGTCCCGATTTGAACACATCTACTCAAGCTATAATCATCGACTGGGCTGTACCTGAATGCCAGGCGATAACTTTCAGGTTGCTCTGATTCCTCGGCACGCTTTCTTTTCTTACTTTCTCTATCAGCAGCAAGCCTGATTTCTAGCTGTTCTTGTGATTCCTCGGCACGCCTTCTTTTTTCACTTTCTCTTTTAGCAGCAAGTCTGGTTTCATGGTGCTCTGGTAGTTCCTCGGCACGCCTTCTTTTTTCACTTTCTCTTTTAGCAGCAAGTCTGCTTTCGCGTTGCTCTGGTAGTTCCTCGGCACGCTTTCTGTTCTTTCTTTCTCTATCAGCCTCAAGCCTGTTTCCTTGCTGTTCTTTTGATTCCTCGGCACGCTTTCTTTTCTGACTTTCTCTATCAGCAGCAAGTTTTTTGGCATAGACTCTTTGAGCATCTTCCTCGGCTGTTGCCATTGTAAGTTCATCAGTCATTATAAAGTTAAACATTAATAGATTTCTACGTGAACGCATGTCTTAAATATCTTTAATGACGTCACCGTCATAACAAAAATGACAACAACTAACTTCATGACGTCAGTCAACACACAAACATGACGTCACCTGACAGACACATCCACAGACAACTTATTTTTATATATATAGATAGATATATAGATATCTATATATATCTATATATATATAAATAAGTTGTCTGTCTGTGTGTGGGTACAAAGCACCGGGACACAAATGACGACCGGGACACAGGGAGTATAAATGACGACCAGGACATAAGTAAAACAAAATTAAAAAACTAAAAACTAATAAAAGACTAAAAAAGCTAAAAAGCTAAAAAAAAATTAAAAAAGAAAATAAAATGAAAAAGGAAAAAAATGAAAAATAAAGGAGAAAAACAAAACTAAAAAAAAAGAAAAAAAAATAAAAAGAAAAAAAACTAAAAAAACTAAAAAAAAGTAAAAACCAAAAAAAAACTAAAAGAAAAAAGGGGAAAAATACAAAAATTTATTTCATCATATACCATTTCAAAAACGAATGTATATACAGACCGGGACACCGGGATACAAATGACGACCAGGACACAGGGAATATAAATGACGACCGGGACACAGGGACACAACTACAACATGGACACTGGGGGGCACAGGGGGATATATAAATGACGACGGGGACACAGGGAATGTTCGATTAGCAATCACCATCAACAAAGCTCAAGGGCAATCATTAGAATCATGAGGTATAACTAAAAAAACTAAAAAAAGGTAAAAAACTAAAATCTAAAAAAAGACCAATTCAAAAACGAATGTATATACAGACCGGGACACAAATGACGACCGGGGCACTGGGACACAAGGAATATAAATGACGCCCGGGACCCTCAAAGAGAAATCACAGATTGGGACACCGGGACACAAATGACGACCGGGACACATGGAAAATAAATGACGACCGGGACACAGGGACACAACTACAACAGGGACGCCGGGGGCTCAGGGGGATATATAAATGACGATGGCGACACAGGGAATCGTCGATTAGCAATCACCATCAACAAAGCTCAAGGGCAATCATTAGAATCATGAGGTATAGATCTGAATACGGATTGTTTTCCCATGGACCATTATATGTTGCATGTTCAAGAGTCGTTAAACCTGACAATCTATTTATATGCACAGACAATGGGACAGCAAAGAATGTTGTATATTCGCAAGTTTTACGTAGTTAAAAACATATATATATATATATATATATATATATATATCTATATTCACAGGTGGAACATAGGGACACAACTTCAATGGCGCGTAACTAATATGGCACGTAACGACTTACGCGCGCGGGGGAGCTTGGGGGGGGGGGGGCGCAAAGCGCCCCCACCAACTAGGTGTTGGGGTGGCGCGAAGCACCACCCCAACAGCTAGTATATATATATATATATATATATATATATATATATATATATATATATATATATATATATATATATATATATATATATATATATATATATATATATATATATATATATATATATATATGTGTGTGTATAATATAAAAAAAGTCAATTTAAACCCCAGTACTGGGTTTAGATCGAGCTTTTAAACTTTATAAATTAAATTTGTACAAATTTAATAATAAGAGTCAGCTAACATTCATTTGCGTTTCAAACGAGACTCAGCTTAAACAAGTCAGATCAGTAGACAGGCTTTATTAGTCGCTAGGGAAAACCCAATCCAATTATTTGAATGGTCTTTCTTTTGTTTGTTTTTCAGTCAGGTTTCTGGTTCTACGCAGTTTACTTCAAAGTTAGTCTTTTTTCTGTTAAATATATCATTTTTTCTTCCCTTTTTAAGTGTCGAGGACGGCTTAAAGGAAGTCTTCGCGCAAGTATTTGTGGTCTTTTCATTTTTAACTGTCTGAAATTTACCCTGGTTTGGTGTCTTGAATATTTTTATTTTTTCTTCACTTTTAATCAAAATGGGTTACTTGTTTTTTTTTTATGTTTTTCCAACTATTATCAGCTTACAATATTTCAATTATTATTAATGGACTGAAAAAGCTAAATTCAGATGCAATGAAAGAGCTAATTAAATCTTTTTAAAAGCTTTGACCTTGTACTTAAGTGATTCAAATGTGAAAGTTCAAATGGCTCACTTGTGTACTTCCCCTAGGACTACTCCAGGGACTTCGAGGTTGTGAATTTCCGTGTGATGGTGATGAAACTGTAAATGAAACGAAGAAATTTCGAGCTGGAGAACTATCTCGTCTTGCATCAGCAATCTCCTCTTCTAAAAGGGATGAAACAGAAGTTTAATAGCCTGTTTCAAATGTTCTCACTTTCAACAGGAAGGATAAAGTAACCAAAGAAAAAAACAACAACAAATGTTCTTGGCTTATAAACACATATATATAACGTAACTTCGTAACCAAATCGTATCATTTCTTATTTCTTTAGATAAATTATAGAAGAGATACCCATATGTCAAAAGTTAGGGAAATACTTTCTTAGACGGCGGTAAACATATTGGCCTCGTTTGCTCTTTGTTGCGCTATCATTTTGTGTCAATAAAATAAAGCATTACAAAGATAGAAGCTTTCCTTTTGTATATGGCTATTCTATGAGGGAAGGTACAATTTTTGTTAGACCTCATAATTAGGTATTAAAATTACATTCAACAATAATACGTACACTATATATTTTAGCGGGATAACTCTTTTCTAACATTTTTTAAATTAAATATCACTCTTTGTAGCTTTACGTTCATTTTTTCAATTAAATTATAAAATAATTAAACATATTTCTTCCTAAAGGTTAGCGTCAATTTCAGTTAATATTTGTGATAATAATAGATTAAGCTTTAAAATGTATAATAAAACGGATGATTTTGATTTTGAAGTGATTAGTTTCCCATTCCCTGAAAGTAATATACACTCAAATATCACATATTCGGCGTTTTTCTCACAGTTGCTTCATTATGCAAGGATTTGTAGTAATTATATTGATTTTAAAAATAGATGTAAACTCTTAAGAGAAAAATTGATATCAAGAGGTTTTTCTGCAAATAAATTAACTTGGCAATTTAAAAAATTTAGTTTTCATTATAACGAACTTTTAAATAAATATCAAAAGAATTATCTGGAAATACTTAAAGAAATTTTCAGCTAATTTCGGAGGTTCGACAAATGATGATGCAGCGCCATTTATTTTGAATTGTGTTTCTAAAAGAGCGTATTTTTTTTAAAAATAGCCACATGGTAAAGATGAATTCTATAATTGTTTAGTTCATTCAATTTTTTTTGTAATATGTTAATATTTGTGATTTGGTAAAATTTATCATATTTAGTTTACCTATTGTTGCTAAAAAGAGGGATATATTAACAGGATAAGCTTGTTTTGGTGTTACTTGGTTGTTTTACATTTGCTGTTTTTTTTTTTTTTCATAGGCATGTATTTTGGGGGTGATACCTGACACGGGGATGCCATGGATATTCTATGGTAGCCACAACACTTGGCTGGGTAGAGAATTTAATGTGGCGAAACCCTATAGGCAAGTGTATTCTCCTGATGAGCCCTTGTGTTGAGTTGTTGCCTCTGAATTATTTGTCTTTATTGTTTCTATTGTTTGGTAAATGACGACTTATACTTATTGACGACATGACTGCCTGTCCATGGATTATTCTTTATGGTTGATTGTGTATGGCTATGCTGTTTGACCTATGTGATTGTATGGATGAGTAGGGTTAAGGCCTCATTCAAGTGCTGGTCTATATTAATCACTAATTTAGGAAAACAGTGTTCCTTTTCTCCTTCTGTCTTTTTATTTTTTATTTTAATGTGTTTGTGCTGTTGCATTGGTGATTTCTCTTTTCATGATATATATATATATATATATATATATATATATATATATATATATATATATATATATATATATATATATATATATATATATATATATATATATATATATATATAACGAAAAGAGAAATCACCAATGCAACAGCACAAACACATTAAAATAAAAAATAAAAAAGGGAACAGAAGGAGAAAAGAATAACTGTTTTCCTAAATTAGTGACTAATATAGATCAGCACTTGAATGAGGCCTTAACCCTACTTATCCATACAATCACATAGGTCAAACAGCATAGCCATACACAATCAACCATAAAGAATAATCCATGGACAGGCAGTCATGTCGTCAATAAGTATAAGTCGTCATTTACCAAACAATAATATGACGTATTATTATATAATATGACGTTATATATATAATACGTCATTTACGTACTATATATAATATAGTACGTCTACGTCTGTAGAAAGGAGAAACGCCTGTAAAATCATCTTGTTCTTGCAAGGCTTTATTACGCTTTCGTAATGCCACATGCTCTAGCGGTTTCTCCTTTTTGGATTATTTTTATTGAAAAGGATAAACGTACTATCCCTTCAACTTTTTTCAAATAAGGAAAATACCTTTTGAATGTTCCTCCTTGAAGAACACGTGTGTCTCAGAAAAATATAAAATATCGGAACCCTGTGTTGTGGTTAGCGATAGAACTAACCGATTCTATGCATAATAGATCCGTGCTACACAATATATCCCGTCTTAGTACTCCACTAGTGGCATACCAACTTTGTTGTTCAGTGTTGTTAGAAGTATCTCTTTTTGTTATTTCTAGTCGTATAACTGTGCTTTTCTGTCTTTCTTTATTTATTTTTCTTTCTATATTGCTTGATCTAAATTCCTTAATTTCCTTTTGCTCCTTCTTTCTTAAAATTACCTTAAAATTATCTCTATAATCCATGTCTCCTTTACAACCACGTAGATTCTCAGGGAATTAGAATGAGAAATTAGGGAATCTCTTATGTTGCCAAACCTGTACCTCTTGATGGTGTAAAATATTTCCCACTGTCTTTACCACTTCATTATATATACCCAATCTATTATTCCATTCTTCACACATTCCGCAATCTAGTAAAATCTTTATTACCTGGCACGGTAATGAATTTGAAGAGTCATCTCTATGAGGTTCTAAATAAAAAGGTTTGTGATCAATAGTTCCGTGTTAAAAATGTTTTTATTTTATTGGTTAATCCTTCTGACATATTTTTGTAAGCCAACCACATTATTCCTTATTTTGGAGATGAAAACCGCCTCGCCTTTTTAAAACTGGACTAAATAAAGTGGTAGGATTAACCAGTATTGAACGACAAATCTTTGTGCCTAGACTGACAGGGAAGTGTGGTTTAGGGAGGGAGAAATCATACCACCTCTTTAAAACCTGATTTTTTTTTTTTTTACGAGGAATAGTGACCCAGTAAAAAGGGCAATATTTTTTTTTCAATCACAATGTTATCATACAAGTCAACTTTCTGTTTTACTGTGGTAATTATTCGAGTTTTTGAACTGCTAGCGAATGCAGCCTAACACTTAACTTTCTCTTATTAAGTCTCTTTCTTTAGTTCTTTTAATATTGACAATTATATTCCTTCTTCTGTGCCTAGAAACAAGACATCATTGACAGTGGAACCAATTGGGGTGGGGTCAATATCCTCCCCTAGATTTTGAAATTTTTGAAGGGTTTATCATCAAAAAACAAAAAAGGACAAAATTGCCCCCTTTGTATTTTGAAAATAACATCCCCCCAAAAACAAAATCTTAAATTGGCGCTGCTGATCATGGCAACTTTTTTATAAAGTCAAACATGCAGCATAGACACCGTTTTCTTTCTGGGAGGTAGGGAAGTTAGTGAAAACCCAAAAATTGGCATATTAAACAGAAAATATGTGGAAATCTAAACAAATGGGAGCTGAGAACTTGGCACGGGTCCAAAATAGAAAGAGAATCTTAAAAACATTCCCCCAAGTCACCATACGAAAATAAAAGAGACAGTTCATATGGTCTATTCATTTATATTATTTATTTCAAGACGATATGTAGTGGAACAGTTACCCTACTTTTTTTTACGTTTTTTTAGAAGAGCTTGATCCTAATTTTTTATTAACATTGCTTTTTGGTTAAAATGTCCGTTGAAAAAGCTTACACAGTGATTAACTTGATCAGTTAATTGAATTGGAAAGTTTGCTAACTGTTGGTTACTATAAGTATTAATTGAATCAAATTTAAAATTCCAAGGAATTTTTTTTTAGCAAGGTTCATTGGAAATACTAAAAACCTTTCTTTGACATTCTAAAATAGTGCAGATACCCTAGTCTATCTCTAGCTCAGTTTTTAGCTTATTCAAACCCTAATCGTTAATGATTTTTAAGCTTAGGTACAGAGTGAACCAAACTCTTTAAGATTTCTTTTCATTCGCGTCATTAGATTTCACAATGAGTCATCGTCATTTCCACTAAAACTGACCGACATGAATACACAATCCTAATGTTAACTAAAGCCTTTACCTCCTTTGCTCTTTCTGCTTCTCCTCCACCATTGCTGTCCTTTGGCTGCAGTTAGTTCTCTACTCTGACTCCTTTCTCGCTCACTCGCTTCTGAGCCATAACCTGAAACTTCGCTCGGATTAAGCGTCAAAAAATATCAGAAAAACACCACAAAAAAAGATATGGCGAACCACTGTTTATAAGGCATACCAACAAAGTATTTATACAAATTTCATAACTGTGTATCTATGCGTATACTTACATAAATACACATGTATATGTGTTACCGTGAATGTCCGAAATCTGGTCAATGTCAACATTCACCGGTGAATGTCCGAGATTACTTTTTTTCTGCTTTGGTTCAATTGGCTTTGCGAGTCAGCTTTTTCAGTCTTATACAAGCTGTGATGGTAAATTAAAGTTGGGTTGGGTTGGGCTATGTTAGTTTAGGTTTAGTTAGGTTAACTTCATTATAAATATCAGAAATGGGTTAGAAACCTAAGCTAACCTAACCTAGCCAAACTTAATTTAACCTAACCTGTCATCGTCAAACCTTGCATTAAATTCAAAAAGTTGACTGGTAAAGCTGACTAAATCCAAAGAGAAAATAAAAGTACTGAATATCATTCATAGACCCCGAACATTCACGGTAACATTTCCACAAATATACAAATCAGGTCTGATTTTCTTCATATATAACCTAGAATGATTAAAGCTAATGGTTAGCCTGATGTTTTTAACTATCCTAGATGATGAGCCTTTAGAGGTTTTAAGAGTTCAGGGTGCTAGAACAGGTTTGAAATTTAATTTTAAGGAGTATGATTCTGACGCATTGGCACAAATCGTCCTCCGGAATTAGGGATATAATGAAACAAAGGTTGAGATGGCTAGGGTACGTTCTACGGATGACAGGTGACAGATTACTCAAGATTGTCCTTTTCGGCCAACCGTTTAAGGCTAAACGAAAGGCAGTTCGTCCGCGGTTTGGGTGGGAGGATGTCGTAAGAAAAGATTTAAGAGAAATGGGAACTTCCTGGGAGGGTGTAAAGAGGGAGAATTTTAATACATTGAGATCGAGGAGGAGCGCGTGTAGCTGTTTTGGCCTCCGGCGACTTGATGGCGCAGTGATTTGTTAGTAGTAATAGTATAGCCTGGAATACTCTTAAAGCAGGCTAATTCTATTGTCTTTAAACTCGTTTTCTTGCTTAAGAAATAGTTAGAGATTAGGTCAGTACACAGAAAATAGGCTAGTTAAAAAAGATTCACAAATGTAGACATTGTCTCCTTTTGGCAAAGGCTGTTTATTTTATTTTCAACTAAGAGTAGAGCAACAGTAAAAATTGAAATATTTCCTCATAAATGATTTCATTTATTGACAGTGATTTCTGTTTTTCTAAGTTTCAATAAAGAGTTGACTTTATTTCTGGTTAGATTCTGATAAATGTAGCTCTTTACTCCTCTTTGAAAAGCCCATTTTGGAAAAAGATTTTAGAATCAATTTCTGTTCATGTTAAATTGACACCATTTTTATTGGTTACTAAATTAAAAACTTTAAATTTTTTTCGCTTTTCCCGTACAATAGTTAACAATTCGGCTTCTTCTTTACACTTCAGACAACATTTTGCAACAAATTTCAATTATAGTTGTACTATAGAACTATGGATAGATGGGTAAGTGGAATACTATTAACGTAATTGGATTAAAAATCTCCATAGTTTTTTGGCCTTCTGTAAGGACGAAGCTAAACTGATGCTCATCAGTTTAGAACCTTCGGTGTAGTCTAATATTGTCTAATATCCGTAATAATATATAGTCTGATATCATTATAAGCATTTTATTATATTCTTTTTAACTGATTGTTTGTTTAATTAAACGGGTTTTGGCTCATTAATTAAAAGGAGTTCTGACTTGTTCTTTAAAAACGTAAAAGAGAAAGCAAAAAAACAATTAAACTAGATTTATTTCTGGTTGATATTCCTTTTGTTCTGAAATTTTAATTTAGGAGTCTTTATGTCCGGTCATTTTTAGCACATCAACAAAATAAGAACATTTTACCACAAGCATCAATACAACTACATTTTTCTACGAACGCGTATTTTTCTTGATAAACTTCCTTTGGTCTTCCCAAGTTAAACTTAAAGATCTACTTGATTCCCCAATCCAATGCTATCTAAAATTTTCAACTTGGTCCTTTAAGCTGTTAATTTATAATACCCTTAGCCGTTTTTAATTCATAATACTCTTTGCCGTTTATTCCAGATACGCCCTTTTAACAACCTGGATGCAAATACTATATGTTGATTTGATTTGACGTTCCTTTCAAGATTCCAAGAAAGCTGAAAGTTAATACCCTTAGCCGTTCTTAATTCATAATACTCTTTGCCGTTTCTATTCCAAATACGCCCTTTTAACAACCTGGATACAAATAGTATATGTTGATTTGATTTGACGTTCCTTTCAAGATTCCAGGAAAGCTGAAAGTTAATACCATTAGGCGTTCCTGATATTTGGAAGATACGCCGTTTTGGCAACTTGGATGCACACAGTGAGTGTGAATTTAGTTCAACATCTTCCTCAAGATTTTCAGAAAGTTTCAACTTTAATACCCTGAGATATAACCGTCGCTAAAATTTTTCAGATATATCCTTTGACATTCTGAGTGCACTTAACACCATTTGATTTAGTCTAACATCCCTTTCAACATTTCCTGACACGTTTACCTTAATGCTCTTAGCTTTTTTGGAGGCTAATGATAGAACAGGTCCCCCCATCCAAATAGTCAAACCTGTATGCAAACAATGGACAACTTTCATCATTTACAGTCCTTAAGTACTGTGGGGTTACCATACAATCACCGGCGGTATATTTATCGGACCTTTTGATTATTTCTAACAAAATGGCTGTCTTAAAATTTTAACCGAGATCATGCAGCTAAGAAAGAGCAACTAACAAGAGTATGAAAAGGCTTCTGGTTGCATTCCAAACGCTTTTGAATCTTAAAAAGGACACTAGTACCAGTTGAATGAGTCTCCTCTGACGTTTCCATACGAAGTGGCTAGGGGAAAAAAAGATAATACATGGAAGCCACTTCGCTCTTTACTTGGGAAATACTACTGTACTGGCTATGATATGTGACTTGGTTTAGCCATCGAATTACTAATTGGCATCACTCCACACTTTATTTTGAGCTACACACGTGAGCTAACTTTACACTCCACATTGGCAGCACTTTATTTTGAGCTACACACGTGAGCTAACTTTGCAAAGCTCTTATGAGATAATCAACTATTTAACCATCAATTATTAACTGGTACTCCAAAGGGTTAAATCTGGATGTAAATGCAGTAGTGATAACCCTAAACGACGTTTTGTTTTTAGCATTACCTCTTTGTCACAGCTCTACATTTAAAGTAATGAGAAACTTTAGCGTAAAGAGCGGAGCGTTGAGGAGGAGATAGCCCTTTTTATATATGTAATAATTTCTGCTCGTTTTAAGTTTTAATGTTGCTCCTTACTTTTAGTTAAAAAAAAACTTGTTTTTTTATTTAATTTCTAAACGTTTTTCAACTAATACAGGTTTGAATTTGGTTCAAAGTAAATGAACATGAACGTCCTGGCCGAGTGGATTGGTGGGCTGGATTCAGGATACTTTGTCTAAGAGAACGAGAGTTCGAATCCCAGTGTACCCAATTTTTAGTTTGGGACAGGGATCAGTGGCGTGACTCTGTAAGCTTAGCCAGAGTCGACCCAGCTCTAAATGGGTACCTGGAGAAATCTGGGGAAGGTAAACAGGAAGGTTGTGCGAAAGCACAGGATGGTTGTCCCCCCCATTGCACTTCCTGGTTGAAGGGCCAAGAAACGGAGATCAGCACCGCCGGTAGGGACTGTAAAGTCTAACGCCATATTCTTTACCGTTTTTTACATGAACAATTAAGACGGAATTTGAAAATTAATTTTAGCAAAGTTTCCCTTCGTGTAAAATTTCCTCTGGAAAGTTCATCTCCAGAAACAACCCTCCTAATCTGAAAATCTCACAGCATAAAACAAAAATTATTTATTGTGTGTATGAGGGGGCTGTACCCTCAAGCAGTGCCAGGAAATGTGGCTCCTTTCCATGGAAAATTCGTTCCCTCACAGGAGATCCCTCCATGTAGAATGATTCTCTTATATAATACCCCCACCCCTCCCACCAGGAAAATTCTACCCAGACAATTCCATTCTAGCTGACAATTATCCCTTGAAAATTTCTTGCGGACGATTCCGGCTCAAATTTCTTTCTTAGCCCGCTTTTATTTCAAAAAGACTTTATTTTCTGATTGTTTCTAAAATCATGCTGGAAATTACCCCTCCGTGGAAACTACCCTTACAAGTACCTCCTCCCCCAAACAGAAAGGTGCTCCCACAGGAAATTTACTCGGAAGAATCAATTCTGCGGAAGACTCCTCCATGGAGAATTTCTCCCGTGGAAAATAGATGCTCTAGATACTCTTAGGAAAATACTCTAGACAATTCCTACCCGGTAAATATTTTCCCTGGACAATTCCTATTAATATCTATACATGTACAATTGATTTGGCAAAGAAAAGTAAGACAAATAAAAAGAATCTGTATAGGAATCTTGGCAAATTCCTCCATTGTAAAATTTCCCTTAGAAAGTTTAGTCCCTGGGAACGTACTCCAATTTACTCCCCAGGTAACTTTATCCCCGTAGAAAATCCCCCAGCAGTAAATTCTCCCTCTCCTTGGAAAATGTCTGTATGCTTCCCAATAAGAAATACCATACATAAACAATAGGAACATTTCCTGACTTACAAACCTTTTCTCAGGGGCTGTGAGGGGGGGGGTAATGTTGTCTTCAAAGACAAAATGGCTATCTCAAAATTTTGATCGGATGACTTTTAGGAAAAAAAGTGGGTGGAAGGGGGTCAGTTGTCCTCCAATCTTTTTGGCCACTTAAAAAGGACACTAGAACTTTTAATTTCCAATCAAGTAGCCCTTTTTCAACATTCTAGGACTATTGATTCGATGCAATCCCCCCTGGGGGAAAAACGCACAAAAAACAAACAAATAAAAACGCATCCGTGATCTTTCTTCTGGCAAAAAATATAAAATTCAACATTTTTGCAGATGGAAGCTTGAAAATTCTACATCAGGATTCATGGATACGCTGAGTCTGATGGTTTGAATTTCACTAAGATTCCTTGACTTTAGAGGTTTTTTCTCCCTTTTTCGAAAATCAGACGAAATTTCTCAGGCTCGTAATTTTTGATGAGTAACACTAAACTTAATAAATCTTACAATATTTAGAATCAACATTATTAGTCAATTCTTTTGATATATCTATTGATATCAAAATTCTATTTTTTAGAGTTTCGATTACTATTGAGCTGTAGGCTCCTTACTTACAGTTTTTTTTTTTACCACGAACAGTTTGAAATGTAGTTCCTTTAAATGAGAAAAAAAAATCGAGGTTAAAACTTACCGCTGCTGGTC
Source organism: Artemia franciscana (assembly GCF_032884065.1). Taxonomy (NCBI): domain Eukaryota; kingdom Metazoa; phylum Arthropoda; class Branchiopoda; order Anostraca; family Artemiidae; genus Artemia; species Artemia franciscana. Next base: position 41,164,005 of record NC_088879.1, on the reverse strand, counting down.
CTTCTTGGAGATATACTTCTACTTCGATTTCTTCCAAACTCAGCATCGAGATAATTTGACGTTAAACTTTCTCTTGGACCAGAATTCGTTTCGACCGATCTATAAGATAATATCTCAATAAACAAGGCCACTAACATTAACATATACAAAAGTTTCTTAGATTATACTAGTTCACGTCAAACAGAGTGAAAAACTTGTAAGGCCATTTAACATGAGTAGTGACAGCATAAGACCTCCGGGCAGACCCATAGCCACTATTCTTTTCTTCCTTTAAGGACTTAAGATGACGAAGAATCTTTGACGCAAATTCCCTCAAGGTAAAATGCAGGTGCAAGTTACGTAATAGGGAATGTTTTCTTCGAGACGCAGGTGCATGTTACATAATAGGGAATGTTTACTTTCGGATGTTACGTAACTGGACGTGTTAGAGTCCACTAGTCAAGTGGGGGAGTTTTATTAAGATACTTTCCTGCAAGATGTTTCTCAAGAAGTTTCAAGATATTTCAAGACGTCTTTTAAGACACTTTTCTTCAAGACATATTTCAAGACGTTCAAAGACATTTTAAGACTTTTTCTAAGACATTTTTCATCAAGACATTTTTCTTCATGATTTTTTTAGTTCTTAGGTAATAGCGAACGTTTACCAGTGTTGATGCATTCACACGTGACTTTTCTTCAGGGCCCGTGGGGAATTCCCTCTTGTAACTGAGGAGCACAAACACTTGGGATGTTACGTAATGACCATGTACACATGGGATATTACACAATACTTTATGAATTTTTTTCTTTCAAAACATTTTGTTCATGGAACCTTTATAATCTAAACATGCTTGTCCGTATAAGGATTCGAATATTTGACTAAAGATTTTCCTAATAACCAGACCAGAGCCTTAATAATCTGGATCAGCATACTATTTTATATTTTTAATTTTTTTATTTAGTGTAAAGAGCGAGGTGTTAAGGGAGGGTACAACCCCATACACATAATAATTTCTGTTCGTTTTAAGTTTTCATGTTGCTCTTTACTTTCAGATGAACAAACTGTTTTTTATTTAATTTTAGATCGTTTTTAAACAATACCAGAAAATCAGGCCCCACCTCCAAGGCAAACTCCCCTTTTCCACGTAAATATCCTCTAAACAATTCAATCCAGGTGAAAATTTACCACGGACTCTTACCCTTCCTTGCTCCACGCGTAAAATTGAGACAGAAAGGAGAAAGAAAGACACAAGAAAAGAATCTTATATAGGAATTCAGGGAAATTCCCTCACTATAAATTTTCCCCTGAAAAGTTTATCTCCTGGAAACTCCCCTCCTCATGGAAAATGTCTTTGTGGAATAACCCCCAGCAGAAAATTCGTCCCTCCTCACCTGAAAATGTTTGCATACTTCCTAATAACAAATACTCTGCGTAAAGAACGAGCGAATTTTTTAACTTAAAGATCTTTTCCCTGGGGCTTTGTATGTGTGTGTGTGGGGGGGGGGTCATAGTATTTCGAAAAGTATGGTTAGTCAGCCTTTCATGATGAGCAAAATGGCTATCTCAAACTTTTCACCGAGCGGTTTTGGGGAAAAGGGACGGGGGAGGTGGCCTAGTTGCCCTCCAATCCTTTTAGTCAATTAAAAAGGGTACTAGAACTTTAATTTCCGTTCAAATAAGCCCTCTCTCGATATTCTAGGAGAACTGGGTCGATGCGATCATCCCTGGGAACAAAATATACACGCATCCGTGATCTTTCTTCCAGCAAAAATAGAAAAATCCACATTTTTGCAGATAAAAGGTTGAAACCTCAGAAATAAAGCTCTCTGAATCGGATGGTGCGATTATTATTAAGATTCTTCGACTTTTGTTTCCTCCCTTTTTGAAAAATCAGTTAAATTTTTCTCTGGCTCATGACCTTTGACATGTAATACAAAAATTAATGAAACTTGTGTATTTGTAATCAGCATAATAAGCCAATTCCTTTGATATATCTATTGTTATCATAATTTCGTTTTTTAGAGTTTCGGTTACTATTGAGCCGCGTCCCTCCTTACTTGCAGTTTGTTACCACGAACTGTTCGATATTATTACGTATATGAAGGGGGGTTGTCCCCTTCTCAACACCTCGCTCTTCACGCTAAAGTTTTTTGGCACTTTAAAAGAATATACTTATTGTTCTAATTAAATGACCCTTGCGTTTCAGTATTCGTTTTTAAAGAACTGAGACCCAATTCAAACTTTAGCGTAAAGAGCGAGGTTTTGAGGAGGAGGTTTTGAGGAGGAATAATTTCAGTTGGTTTAATTTTAATGTTGCTCCTTGCTTTCAATTGAAAAAACTTGTTTTTTTTTAAATTTAATTTCTGGTCGTTTTTTTAAATAACGCCAGGAAATCTGACTCGGTCTCCACGGAAAAATCCCCCTCCTCACAAAAATATCATCTGGACAGTTCAATCCTGGTGAAATTCTACCTCGGACAATTACCTTGAATACACCCACGTGCAAAATGGACTCGGTAAGGAGAAATCAAGAAGAAGTTTTGTAAGGAATTCTGGCAAATTCCCCCAGTAAGAAATTTCCCCTGAAAAGTTCAAATCCTGGAAACTTCCCTCTCCATGGAAAATTCTCCCTGTGCAAAGTCCCCCCAGTGGAAAGTTCGTCCTCCCTCCTCCACCCGTAAAAATATACATACTTCCAGATAACAAATAGTATACGCAAACAATGGATAAATTTTATAAATTAAAAGACCTTTCCCTAGGGGCACTGATGAATCATGTTATCTCCTAAGACTTAGTTATTAGACCTTTCACCTATGATGAACAAAAAAGTAATCTCACAATTTTGATTGGACGATTTTAGGAAAAAAGTGGCGTGGAGGGGGACCTAGTTGCCCTCCAATTTTTTTACGTAAAAAGGGCACTAAAACTTTACATTTCCGTTAGAATAAGCCCTTTCCCGATCTTCTAGGCCCACTGGGTCAATACGATCATTCTAGAAAAAGAAATACATCCGTGATCTTTTATCTGGCAAAAATACAAAATTCCACATATTTACAGACAGGAGCTTGAAACCTCTGTAGTAGGGTTCTCTGATACTCTGAATCTGATGGTGTGACTTTCATTAAGATTCTATGACTTTAAAGGAGATCATTTTTCCCTTTTCTCAAAAATCAGACAAAATTTTCTCAGGCTCGTAACTTTTGATGAGTAGGACTAAGCTTAACGAAACTTATATATTTAAAATCCGAACAAGAACCCAATTCTTTTGAAATATCTATTGGTTTCAAAAATTCCTGTTCTTAGAATTTTGGTTACTATTGAGCCGGGTCGCTCCTACTTAGAGTTAGTTACCACGAACTGTTTGAAGTGTCTGAGTTGACAGCAGACTAACCAGTTATGCTCAGAGGCGCCATTTGGACCCAATCTTGGGGTGGTCATGAACTCCATCTTGCCCCCCCCCCCGAATCACTTCGTGTCGCGTGATTATCTAGGAAATGAGCATTTGACAGAACTCGAGAATTTTATTATGTATCTAACCTACTTTCAAAGTTTACAATGATTAATAGCAAATAGCATAATTACCCCAAAGGTCATCAAGTAATTACGCTCTTTGGTTAATAGGCGTGCAGTAATTTCAAATCAATTGGACAGAATGGATTATGTTGGACATAATGGATTATTATGGCCGGCAAAGGGCCCTTTGTGGTGGAAGCTTGGGCCCCCTTGAAAATCTGGGGTGGGCATTTGCCCACCCCTGACCCCCCCAAATGGCGCCTCTGGTTATGCTAAAAAAATATGATTCTAAAGCACTTTATAGCCTCTTCATAAATACAAAATCTTTGCTTGTGACTGTCATAATAAGCTGCCATAAATGGGGGTCAAATCTAACGCCTTGACGCCTGAATTTAACTGAGCACATTGTAATATTATATCCATCATTATGGGCGTTGAACATATTTTACACCTGAGGAGGAAATAAAAACAATACCTTTATTAAAAGTAATTTTTTCTCAACCAATCCTTTTCAAATTTTAATAACATTTTAGTATGCATTAGGTTCTTTTAAAAGGTCTCTACTCCCCTATTGATAGATTAGTCCCTGAAGAGAAAGGTAAAGAGCGGGAATCCTAGTGGCTTTAACTAGCTGTAACTAGAATTAAAATTTTTTTAGCACCATTGAACATTCACCAGTAGCCTGTATAATTAAGAAATCAAAAGCAAACTCAACTTAAGTTCTACTTTAACTGAGCTTAGCAAAATTCCGAAAGTAAAAGAAAAAACATAAATAAAAATAAACAATAGGCGACAATGTTTAAAAATGACTTTGTTCTCTCTCGTCAAAATGAACCACTTACCATAAAATGTAAGGAAAACTTAAAAGGAAGAGGTAAAAACGAAACGCTTATCAAGGTTTAAAGAGCCAGCCTTAGAGTTGTTCTAAGTAACGGATGATTGCGTTTGCTCACTTTTCTCGGAGATTAACTTGTTTCATTTCCTGTTTGCTTTCTATACTCTTTGAATTAGGTCCTAAGTAGAAATGGAAACAGATACACGCAAGTATGCCAACCAAGATTAGGATGCTGGAGGTTATAGTGATGACAGTGGTTAAGTATAGTGGGTGGTCTAGAAGACGGAGGAGAATTTGTTCGAAGTTTTCCAGGGAATTGCTTACAGATTTTCTGGGTACCCGCCTGACTGATTACATTTAAAAAAGTACGCTGTACGACAAATGTGATCCTCTACTTCTTTCTAGAGATGTACTTAAATAAAGGTTGGTATGGCTTGGACAGGTTCTGCGGATGAAGGATGACATAGTGATTGCCAAGATCGTCCTTTTCGGCCTACCATCTAGGGCCGAGCGAAAACCAGGTCTTTCCCGAATGGGGTGGAAGAAGATCGTAAGGAAGGATTTCAAGTGCAAATGGAATTTCTTGGGAGGGTGTAAAGAAGGGAGCTTTGAATAGATTGGGATAGGTGAGGAGCGTACATACCTGTGTTGGCCTTATTTGACTTGGCACTGCACTGATGAAGTAGCAGTGGTAGTAGTAGTAAATATCTAGGGAAAAAACAGAAAAAATCTCCAATGCAGAGGACATGTAAAGCTTTTTATGACTTCCCTAGTATGGAGTTTAGGTGAAAATATTTGTAAAATATTTCATTTTTAAAGACAAAAACCCTACATTTGTTTATTGTATAAAATTTACTTATTAACAATCATAAGTACTTCGCATAAAATAGGATAGCAGTCGCTGTGGCCAAGATCACTGTGGTGAAGCTATGAAAAATCTCGATAAAACTTGAACCATTTATTACCGTATTCAAAGATGTTCCAAAATAAAAATATTAGTTTTAATAATTATTTTAGAGCTAGGGTGCTCATAACTTATAGAAAATTCAGTTGTTAATATTTTTAACAACAACTGTTTCCATGTATAATGTAAAACACTTTCTCAGAAGAAGCTGAATAAGTATTAAATTATTGTGTGAGTGGGCCACTAAATCTTCAGCAAGGTTCCAAAAGAGAAATGAAGGCTTTGTTCAAGAACATACTTATCTCAGCTCAACGATGGTTTAACGAAAGTAAAAAAAAAAAAAAATTGAAGTGGCAATGCTGTTTTCCGAGTGGGACTTATACTCTATATAAGTACTATATATATTCTGTATTATACTCTTATACCTTATATACTCTTTAAAGCGTTTCTTTTAACCATTTCGATGTTGGTCTGTTAGATTTTCATGATTTTGACGACGACAAAAATACTTTTCACAGCTTTACTCTTGTAACTCAGTGGTTGAAACTGAATTTCCGTTTCAATAATCATTCAAGATTTCGCCCTCAAGGATAATTAGGTTTGAAATCTCAAAGGTTTAGTTGTGACAGTAAGGGCATGAGTGTAGGGTTGCCACCCCTAGTGATTTACCACTATCTCTAGTGATTTTTTATATTGCCTTAAAAGAAAATCACTGAATCAGTACATAAATCAGTAGACTATTGAAGAACATTACTAAATCAACAACGGAACCATTGAAATCTAGTAATTTCTCCCCCGAGCCGGCAACCCTGTATGTGATCAACACAGTCAATTGAGAAGCTAAGATTTATGAATGCATACTTTTCTAACTTAAATCTTAACTTCATATTTGGAAATTAGTGTTACATGAATATATATTGCAACCAAAACACTTGGATTCTTCTTTTGTTTTGTTTATTAATAATTTAAATTATTTTTATAACAAATGATTTTTTTGAGGGAGGGGGTCTGTCATATCTCTATAGTTTTACTATGTTTACACTTTTGGCCCAGTCACAAAATAGGCTATCAGTCTACCCAAGCTTATAATACAAATGGTGTTTTCATTTCAGGCTACAGAATGGGTTTCAAGTAAGCTTAAACGACACCTGTACTCCGTTATCACCAGACATGCTTTATGTGTTTAAATTTAAGTAATTACACGTGATTATTGCCTCCTTTTTCTTTTTATCATATGGGCTATTTATTTTTAAATTTCACTGGTTAATTTTACTTGCTGAATTGGGAGAAATTAGCCCAAACTACCTAAATTGTTGACCACCATTATCTAAAAATCGATTCTATGCGCCTAATTTTGAAAGTACAGACAGAGGCCTCTGAGTTTTTGTTAGGAAAAGTTTTATTTCATGTGGCACTATAACAGAAAGATAATGCTTGGATATATTGTAATGTATCTAGGCAACTAAGAAGCACTGAAGGGAAGATTCCCCTTCCAATGATCGTAATTCATTTTCCTGTCATATTGTTTAAGCAATTGAGAGTTTTGAGGCATACAAGAGATCAATTCGGTTTCAAGCATTTCATATATCATACAAACTTATCCGTCTCTTGGTGTGCTCGCAGAAGCTTGGATATACTCGTTTGAATGCCGTTTATTAGTGCAGACCACACCCTGATTGAAATTCAAAGAGGGCAATAGAGGGAGGGGGAAAGGAATTCGGGTGCCCGTCTCTAAATATCTCCCAGCTGTATCCGTAATATTCAAATAGGTACTGAGATTCCACTGGCTATACTTGACGCGTGTAGATTGTCTGTCTAACCTGTAGCCATTATTAAACTGTTCATCCGATCCTTAAGAAACCTTAAGAGGTTTTTGAGTACACTCTTGCCAAGGTCTTAGATATAAATCTTTTCAGTGCTTATTTATAAATTAAAAAAATTGATGTTTACATTTTCAATGTTGGAGAGAGACAGGAATTTGTCGTGGGAGAAATTTCCACAGGGGGGAGGATATATTCCGAAAGGAGAATGGTCTTCGGGGGATTTACCTGGAGAAATTATACAAATACTTTTATATAAAAAAATACAATAGTTATTAGTACGCGGGGATTTTTTGAGGAGGGGAAAAGGGAATTTATTGCAGCGGAAAATTTTTCAGAGGAAATATTCCTAGGGGGAAATTTTCTTGGAGCGAGAGTTTTTCTGCAAGGGAAAATTTTCCATTGGAGAATCTTTTGGAAGCGAAGAGGGAATTTTCCTTGAATATGTTTTCTTTTAAGGTCCCAGCAACGTGCTACGGGTAAGCTAGTATTACAATATCTGACCCATTTATCAATATTGAATATGTACTACTGGGTTTCACTATTGTATATAGTCATTGAATTTACGTAATGTATCAAAATTCACTAAAACCTGTATCATTTAGAGCTTATGTTTTGTTAATAGTATCAATTTCTTGATGTGCTTGATATTTATTTGTTAAAACATAAATTTAGATATATATTTTTTGATGATTCATGTCTGTTTGAATTAAAGTCTATGCGATTAAATTTTTAAAAAAATAGCCGGAAGTTGATATTAATTGAAACAAAAAGATACATACTTTAAATACTATGTACTTTAAATAAAAAGATACATGCTCGCTTTGTCTATAATGATAAAGAACATATTTGTTCTCGTTATAAATAGGGGAATTAGTCATGTTAATACAAATTGAATCGATAGACATGCTGGATCTCTAGCCAAGGAGAGAATTCGAGCCAAATCCAATTTTTGAGCGATTTTACCCTTAAAAAATTTCCGTTTTCACGCTATAAAGTGGCGTTTTACTAATAGGCTTAAAACCACCCTTTGTTTTTTATTTTATTTTGTTTCTTTTTTTTTCGTATCTAATATTCAAGCTATGGCCCTTTTTTGGCTATTTTGACAGATTATCCCTCACACAGATAAGAATTTCTGTGTATACACCTCACCTAAGTCAAAAGGTGCAAGATTAAATGAAAAACAACGAGAAAGGGTGGGTTTTAATTCGAAAAAATGTTGGAAAAGAAACAGCCCTTAAATCATAAATAAAAAATGATCCCTTATCTTTCTAAGATTATCATCGTAGTTGAAACTTTTTTTTTCAAACTAATTATTTTGAATAATATGAAAACCAATATAAATATATATATAGTATAGCATTTTAATATATAACTATATAATACATTCTTATATATATATATATGTATATATACTATGTAATTATATAGTATATAATTACAGAATATAATTATTGTTAACATAAAAAAAATTGATTTAGTTTTTATAATAGGCAGCGCAATAGCGCTACCTCAGTTAAGAGCGGTGCGGCTCCTATCTACTATTTTTTACCAGAGCGCAGCATGAATGGAGAGATCGCAAAAATTTTGGAGGGGATTCATTCGATTGGAAAGTGAAATGCCTAGCGTACTATTAAGAGATTTAAAAGGTGGAGGGTAATCGGCCCCATCACATGCACCTTTTTAACTTCCGTAGCTGCTCCCCTATGCCCCAGAGACATTTCATCAAAATTGTTAGATAGCCATCTTGTTTAAAAATAGTCAAAGGTCCAAAAAATATATCTCTGGAGATTATATGAACCCCATACTGTTAGGGGTAAGGTAAGTAAATTATGCTTGTTGCCTATTGTTTAGTTATAGGTTTTAAAATCAGAAAGCGAAACATGCTTGACCTTAAGTGTCTGATTAGCTAAGAAATTTCAGAGATCACTCCATTTTGCTAAAAGAAGAGACATTAGCGGTAGGGGGCCCGGAAATCTCACTTTAATGTAAAATGAGCAGAAATTACTATCAATAAACAAATGAGACCAAAATGCCCATAAATCAAAATGAATAATCAAGACAAACTTCAAACGAAAAGAAATTACTCAACAGGAGTAGGGTTAACACCCCCTATGCCTTTTAGCCAGAGCGTGATTTGCGCTTTATTGAAAACCTAACTAATCTCAAATTTTCTTCTTTTATAACATTAATAAATTGGTAAATGCCGAGACTTCCAAGAATGGCTATAATCATATATAAATCAATTTACTCTCATAAGTTTTTTTCTGAAATCTGAGTTATTGTAATAATTATCTTTCATTTTGTTGGTGTTTCTGATCATTTGACAAACAAAATGCAATCTGTTAAAAACATATATTGATTTTGATGAAATGCAACTAAATTTAATCGGCGCAGCGGTTTGAAGAGAAAAGGAAGGGGAAAGCACCGTTACTATTTGTAAGCTTAGAGTAGCCTGGAGATGCCATTTGTTGTTGTTGTAGATCATATGACAAATAAAAAAAAAATGTTATCAGTAAAGGACAAATGACATTCTGGCCTTCTGAAGGCTAATAAAGCGCTTTCTGCTCGTCTTTGTTTTTAACAAATATCTTTACTTTCTCTTTGAAATTTTTCGGATTTGTTTTTTGGAAAAATTAGAAGGTTAATTAAAACGTCGTTTTCAAAGGAATATAAAGTGTGTGATTTTTTTTTTATTAGGTCTATACGCAGCCGATAGAAGCTTCAAGCAGGGCCACTCCCTGCAGGGATTCTCCCCAAAGCAGGGATTCTCCCCAAAAAAAGTTGGCTAGTATTTTAAGTTTTGATGAAATTTATTAATGAAACGATTTCCAGTCCACCCAGTTTTAAGCGGGTACATAGAATAATCTAGGGAAAAACACTAGCAGCGTCGTATGATTTGCCTCCATCCACGAAAAGCACTCCCTGCCAAACGCTGAGCATCAGGAGATCAATGACCTCACTGGGAACTTGTGCATTATTCAGAATACACTCAATAAGTGAAGTCAGGTTCTTTCGTGAAGTAAACTACGATACAGGTAGAGTTTAATTAAAACCTTTATATATAGAGGTGGTTAGGTTAGTTTAAGATATGTGTTTGATATAATGCACCCCCCCCCCCCTGTGCAAATATATAGCCTCTTTTTCGTCTATATATTATGCCTCTATATTATATTTTGCCTCTAATATATTTTGCCTTTTTTCAGTCTTTGGCAAATCCCAAATCTTCATTTCAAAATCCATGTTCTGACACTATCTTCTATCATTATGTGTAGCCAACTAAATTGAGTTCTGTCTTTGTGGCTATGAAACCGGATTTTTGCATCGTAGTTTGTTTCACGAAAGAACCTAAATCACTTATTGAGTGTGTTCTGAATAATACATAAGCACCCCTTACTGATCGCAAAAGTTCGCCGTTTTTCTTGCTGATGAAATTAAAACTATAAACTGCGTCAAAAGACGAACCCATGAAATATTGCATACATACCGGTTTAATAAGTTTTAAATTTCAGGAAAGTAGTCACATTCACTTTTCGCACTATTTCTTCAATTGTATATACTACTTATAATAAAAATCAAGTACACTTACACAACAGAGCTTCGAGGGCTTAGTGGAGGATGTATCTCCGGAGGCTCAGCATTGTAGAAAACTTTCTTGAGAGCCTCAAGTACCATGACTCCATCGGTGAAGACACGGTAGGTCAAGAGGAACGTGTTTAAAAAATCAATTGACAAAAATCGAAGATCTGTGAGGCGCTCCAAGAGTCTTTCGGGCGTGGCGTATCTTATTTGAGGAACCTGTGAATGGTACTTAAGATAACTTTCGGCAAATCACGCCAGAAACAAAAGTCAAGGACACTGGCCGACGTGCTTTCTTTGATAATAGATTTTTAGAAAGATAGATTATGTTTATCTTTTAAAGATAAGAAAGAAATACTTTTTTTTTATAGAATCGAAATTTGTTTTCTAACCTAGCTGGAATCCGGTAAAGAGCGAATCACGGCACATAGTGATCGAAATCTTAAAAGTGTGTTTTCTAAGATATTGTGTAATGAGAAACATTTTTCAGTGGGTGCTGATCCGGGAATAGTAATAATTCAAGTAAATTAATTACAATCATTTTTTAAGTACAATATTTAAGCATAGTATTACAGCAATTAAAAGTAATGAGAAACATTTTTCAATGGATGATGATTCAGAAATAGTTAACATTACAGTAATTTAATTACAGTAATATTTTAAGGACATTAAGTACAATAATTAAGTACAAGTAGTACAGTAATTTATAGCAATTAGAAACATTTTTCAGTGGATGCTGATTCGTAAATAGTAAATATTACAGTAATTTAATTACAGAATTGTTTTAAGTACATTAAGTACTTAAGTAATACATTACAATAATTTAAAGTAATGAGAAACATTGTTCAGTGGGTGCTGATTCAAAAATAGTTAATATTACAGTAATTTTTTATCACTTTAACTACTATGCAACAGTTAATATTAACGGAATTATAGTTTGTAATTATTGAAATTTTTATTTTAAAAGAAGCCTGAAACCCCTCGAAAATGACATCAAAGGGATGTGCAAAGTACCCCGATGAAGTCCTGTGTATATTGCATTCCCCCAACCTGATCAGCAAAATGCAGGATTTTTGCATGGGTAGCCCTGATGTGCCCAGTTTTTCTCCAGGGTCAGTCAAACCAGTGGTCGTAAAATGCAGGGAAACCTCATTTAAACAGAAATTAGAATATATAGTACTATTTTATGTAAAAAAGAGATCGTGCCACAACAAAGTGCAATTTTCTGCCATTTTCTTCCAGCATACATTAATATTTGCCCAAACAGGATGAAAATTTGAGTCCAAATTTTAAGATAGCTAGTCGATTTATATGGTCCAGTCGGTTTTTTATTGATAATAATAAGGGGGCTAATTTAGATGTAAATTAATATTATTTGCACCTTTAAAAGCTCTAAAAGCTCCACATACCCCCCTGCTGATTCCCACCGTCCAAATTTCAACCTTCTTTTATATTGTTTCTTATAATTTGTCATCCTCTTTGCGCTCAAAGCCATACTTCTCAACCTAATTTTCAAGCTTCTGGAGTATCTACCTCCCTTTCCTTATTCAAAAGACCACTGAATTTTATTGAAGTTAGACAGATTTTCTGTTTTCGTATATTCTCTAGTTTTATAAGCTCTGTTTACTTCAGTTCTAATGTTTGTATACAAGTGACTGTGGGAGGGGGCGGAGCTAAAGGTCCTAAGAGGGGAAAATATTATGGAAGTAAAGAATGATCTTCAACCTTAAAACAAATGAAAATTTATCCTTCGCAGATTTTGCAAGAAACACCAGCACAATTAATTCTAATAAACTTGACCGTGATGTTCCCTAACGCTTAACTGAAAAACACAAAATAAGATATTCTATTAAGGACAGAAATGTTCACAAGTGGCTTGCAGAAAGCCTTTGAGCCAGTGGCTTGCACAGAGCCATAATATAAGGCTCTCAACTGTCTTTCATCAGCCTCTATATTGAAAAATGTTATCGTTGATCTTGGGCCATTAATCAGGTTATCGGCCACTTTCAGTATGTTCCTATAATTCTCTAGACAACCCAAGAAAACTCAGCTTTCAGTAAAGTGCTAGTTTTTAGAATTCTATACAAAAAAGGAAATCATAATCAGTCATTTTATTTTGAACTAGTTTTGAAGATATATCTTGCAAAATCTGGAAAGAACTAGCCTGTTTACGCCATAAGTTTCAATTTTGCTCTTTATTTCCATAAGAAAAATTGGGTTTTCTTATGGAATTTTTGCCTGTTTTAGTTCTTTTTTTAAATACAGATCTTAAAAAATCTTAAAAAAGGACCATACCTTTCTTAAAATTTTATACTTAAACTTTTTCTTAAAGCTATCTTCCTTAAACTTTCCCACGACATATATGTAATTTTGCTTGGGTCTGGCTTATTCCTCCCGGGAAATTCTTCCGCCGAAAATTCTCCACGGAAAATCTCTCTCCAATATTCCTTCAAGGATCCCCCCATAAAGTTTTTCTCGCATGCCAAATTGAGTAGCCACAGAGAAAGTACGACAAATAAAAATAATGAAGAAAATAAAGAATTTTGGACTAATATACCTATATTCCCAAATTATAGGCAGAATACGGGTTTAGAATATTTTAAAGTATTTATTTTTACATTTTTATTGTATTTCTTTTTTCTTGTTCCTTGGGGGTTGAGTTACCATAGCAGTGTCAGATGAAGACTAAAACTCGGGCTTTGGAAAAAGCCTTTTAAAATAATATTTGAAAAGAACATACAAGAAATAGTGTTTTTTTTAAAACATGTTTCCTTTAAGTGTAATCAGCCCGAGCGAATTTACTAGCTGGGGTTGAGTTAAATTCGGTTAACTTAAATGCGGTTAGGTCACAGGTTACCGACATCTATGCTACACCACATATTTTGCCTATATTTTGGAATATAGGTATTCCAAAATCCCTTTTTCCATTATTTTTATTCATCATACTTCCTCTGTGGCCGCTCAATTTTACATATGGAGGAGAATTTTCAAGGGGAAATTTTTTGGGGAATTTTCTGTGGGGAGTGAAGTTTCTGGGGCGGGATTTTTCGAGGGAATTTCTCCACGGGAGAAAGGGGGGACATTTCGACAATTTGGACCGATTTTGGTTACTATGGAGCTATCGAGACAAATTTGTGATAGGCACATAAATGTATATAGTGTATTTTAGATGAGAGATCAACCGATTTTTATTTATTATTTTGTATTTTTACAAAAATACAACTTTTTGATTTTTATGTATTTTTACCGCTGCAAGATCTTGCAGCAGTTTGGCGGAAAAAAGCAAACACACCACAGCTACCCAAACAATTTTTTTTATTTCTCAAAGTGGGGGCTCAAAACCACCAGTATATAGTTTCAGACAATGAAAAATCGGTTGATCATCTTAGAATATATATTCAAATACTTGTTGGCCCTCATTAGACAACAGGTAGAAAACGACCGTTTGCTGGGTAGCAATCTCTTTTGTTGCTTAAAAAGGTCACTATATGTTGCACCTTCTACTCAATATAGCCTTCTTCCAATATTCTACGACTACTGGCCTGACTCAGCCCCCCCCCCTGGGAAAACAAAACGGAAAAGAACAGAGACACATTAGTATCTCCTTTCGAAGATAAATGTACAGTTTCCTAAAGGTTGACTCGTATATTTTATTATTGAACAATTATTGAACAGAACTAATTTTAGTTTTAAGATTTCTGAACGTATATTTTAAACAAATAATTGTATTGACACATTTTATATGAGCCTCAAGTATGCGCGGATATACACGAGTCAAAAGCTCTTGCGACATTAAGTGCACATTATTTAAGAAATAAATAGAGTGTTAGGAATATAGAATATAATTAGGTTTAAATAGACCCAAGACGGCAAAGACTGTTTTTTTTTCTTTCCTTGTTGTTCATGGTATTTTAAGTACCACAAAAAGGTCAAAAAATTATCGAGTTCCAAAACTTTGCATTTATTCTGCTTAAGCTGTTCTTCTTACTTTATTTGCTTTCTATGGTGACCATCCTTACCCAGCGTCAATGAACGCTGTCCAATAGACGTTGGAGCAGCATCAGTTGGCTGCTTTTTCCAGTAAGTCGTGACTACGTTGGTGAAACGCATAAAGTCCCAATCCTAGTGCACACTCTAGCGTTATAATCTCAACAAGACCATTGTAATACCCTTACCTTACAGGAATTTAATGTTCTGCTGAACCGTATGTCAACATCATCTTTGAAAAGACGTGGATCATTACGAATGGAATGAGGCTGAGAGACTGATGACGTATCTGGACCAGACCCATGTACAAAGTCGTAAAAGTGAACGTTGTCAATGCACTGAAATGGAAGAAATTCAAACCAAAATCTAAAAAAAATTTTGTTATAATAAAAGTGCTGGAATCAGATCTTTCAATATCAACGAGCTTCATAAGGCTTCCCCGAATTTCTCCAAAAGAAAGTTGTGCTCAATGAAATTTCTCTGAAAAACAGCGTTAAAGAAAAGCAACAATTCGTATTTCGTGTTAACGTTCGTGTATTTTACTAGCGTTAATTTTCGGCGTAATTTAGAAGAACCATGTTTTCGTTCGGTAAGCCCCGGAATATTTGGAGATAAATAATGGAAGAAAACAACTTCTCAGATTTTACTGCCACTCCATTCATTATTAAAATAAAATGAAAATATTGAGAACAGGTGAAGCTTTTAATAGATAGTAAATGTTGACAGAGAAAAAATTAGCAGCTTTTTCATGTGAATAGTCCGAATACTTTGGCCTCATATCCAAAAACTAGCCTCAACATCTTTAAAATATACATAAAAATGTGACAAAAAAATAAACGCCATACGAAAAAAAGAAAGAAACTCACATTTCATGAACTATTGTTGTTCTTAAACGATTCCAATCTCACAAAAAAACGTAAAGCGTTTTTTACATACTATTATGTATGTACAAGATTTTTTCTTAGTTTTTTAGCTTTTAGAAAAAAAAATATTTGAATTTCTTACAGATGACGTGGATCAAATTAATTAATATCAAACGCAGGTCAAATATCTTTTATGATTTCCTCTTTGAAAGCTGAAAGAATTTTTCATTTACTAATCTAGCAATTGTACATTGATTTTTCCCAAAGTTTATTTCTGTTCGACATTTTATTCTTAAGATCAAACTTGTTGGGGTTGAGATTCCAAATTTTTTTTTATCTTCTTCCTTGTTGGAAGCATACAAGCTTCTGGCCTATTCAGCTAGACTATTATAAATATGATTAAATCCTTATTCATCTCTATTTATACTAATCACTTATAATTCATTTTTTTTCTGATTTTTATGATCTCCATACAGGTTTTTAGCTTTATTAACACAATTATTTCTTCTTTGATGAAATTCAATATTTGTGCATATAGGAGGAACTTGAAACTTCCACAGTAGGGTTCTCTGATGCGCTGAATCTGATGGTGTGATTTTCATTAATGTTCATGACGCTAAAGTAATTTTAGTAATTTTAGACGAGCTATTTATTCTAATTATTCGGCCTTTGCGATTCAGGGGTCATTCTTAAAGAATTTGAACAAAATTCGAAATTTAGCGTAAAGAGTGAGGTACTGACGAGGGGGAGAACTCCTTCACATTACTTATACGAGGAAGTTCACCTCCTCGTCAGATCTCACTCTTTACGCTAAAGTTCGAATTTTGTTAAATAATGGCCGATATAAGCAATAATTTGTTTGTGTTATTTTCCGGCCAATCGAAGCATTTAATTTTAACTTAAGCAGCTTAATAACTATAATTTCTATGTGATAATAAAGCCAAGATATTGTATGTCTTTGGCTTGTGGTTGTTATTAAATAAAGAAAATAAATTTTTTCCAACTGAAAGTAAGGAACAACATTAAAACTTAAAACGGACATAAATTATTACGTACATCTTTCAAAGATATTTTCTTTCATTCATTTCAGTCATTTGAGAATTGCTCAACTTGTGACTTTCATTTTTAAAAAAATAATTGCAATCCCTATGGCCGTACTGTTATTATGCCTTAAAAAATTTGTTCCGCAAATATCGCTAATTTAAGTTACGTGGGAGACTCTTTCCATGGAGAAATTTATCGTAGAGGAGGGGAATTTTTTACGGAGGTGGAGCTGGATTTCCCGACGTTATTTAAAAGAATGATCTGTAATTAAATAAAAAATATATTTTTCCAACTTAAAGTAAGAAGCAACATTGAAACTTTAATTAATTAAGACTTAAATAACAAAATTAATAACGAACAGACAATATTACGCATATGAGACGGGTTGCCTCTCTTCAATAGCTCGCTCTTACGCTTCATTTTTAACTTTTAAAAAAGGTTATTATTCTAATTAAACAGCCTTTGTGATTCAGGAGTCATTCTTAAGCAACTGAAAAAATAAACCAAACTGATGTTATTACAAGGTTATTATTATTTAAAAAGTAAAATTAATACGTAAATTTTGCTTTAATTGTTCATTAACCCAATTGTTGCTTTAACCCAATTGAGGTGCTTTAACCAAATTGTGCTTCCATGCATAAAATATATATGAAGAAGTTTATATTTTCTGTCAGTCTATATCTAGAATAGAATACAATTTATTGGCTAAAATAGTAGAAAAGCTAGCATAAGAATGTCAAATATTTAACCGATAAAACAAAAAACATAAAACATAAAGTTACATCAATTATTAAAATGGGAAACAAAATAGGGTACAGAAGAGTTTTTGTAAATCATGGTCAACTTTTAAGGACATATGTCAAGTTGGGTTTTTAGAGCTCTACGAGAATTGACTCTTGTATTTGGAAGGATCGGGGATTTTCTTTTAGGGGAAGGGATGACGATTATAGTCGGAACTAAGGCACTTGTGATCACAATTAATGAGAAGGATGTGAGGTCGTGATTTAAATGTTGTAAGTTCAAGTCTAGCCAAACCTTCATCGTATTTAGTATAGGACGTCCCCAGTTTTATTTTTATTCCTCTTTTTTGAATACTTTCAATATTTGAACATTGGGCTTTGGTCAACCCAGAGTGCCAGACAGGGCAAGCAGATTCAAAACAGGCTCTTATATAAGAACAATAAATTATTTTAAGGGTATGGATTGATAAAATTTGCCGTTTCACCATGAACAGTTTTATTGTTTCCTATAAATTGATAATAATGCCAAAGGCGGATCTAGAGCAAAATCTTGGGGGGGGGGACAATGTGACAAGGGCACTAATAACTGATCAAATTGGAAGGTTTATTCAAAAAAAGGGTAAAAAAGATAAAAGACAAATGAGGGTGCCAGAAAAGCCTTTGGGAAGGAGGGGGGAGGTCACTGTCCCTTCAAACCTTTGGATAAAACTATAACTAATTTTGGTGCTGTTTTATTTTTAAAAAAAAGGTTGTGACTATATTGAAAAGATGTCTTGGTGGAGGGTGGTACCCCCCTCCTGTATGGTACTATAACTAATTTTAGTGCTGTTTAGTCTTGAAAACAAAACTGTAATTAAATTGAAAAGAGGATTTCACAACAATCTTATAGAAATCATTGAACTGAAAGTTTAATTTGAAATTCTCTTTATCCCTCCTAAAAAACAAAAACAAAAACATCTGAAATGAATCAGACAACAATTGGAATGGATATGATTAAAATTATAGAAATTTTTACGGATACTTTCATTTTATATCCCTATTGATCTTTCTTTCTGTAGAAATCAATAAAAGAATTACTATCCTCTTTGTAACTCCGATTTTTAGTTGATGTTTTGCAGAGTGATAGCAAAAAAGGTTAACCAAATTTTGCTCCCATTAACAAAATATACAGGAGAAAAAAGAGAAGTTTAGAACAATAAATAATTTATTGTTCTGTCATTCTATATTTATAGTTCACTACTATGAACAGTTTAATTATTTTCTATAAATTGAAGATAATAATATAACTAATTTTGGTGCTGCTTCATTTTAAAATAGATTGAAAATACCTTGAAAAGATAATTTTAAAACATAAACATTAGAAGACAATAAACTGAAAGCTTAATTTGAAATTCTCTTCATCCATGCTCAAAAAAAGAAAAGAAAAATATCTGCAGTAAAATAAAAACCAGTTGGAAACATTAGAAAACAATGAACTGAAAGCTTAATTTGAAATTCTCTTCGTCCATGCTAAAAAAAAAGAAAAGAAAAACATCTGCAATAAAATAAAAAACAGTTGGAAGGGATATGATTATAATTTCAAAAAATTGTACGCATACTGAGTTTATGTTCCTATTTATCATGCTTTCGATAGAAATAAATAAAAGAATTACTATCCTCTTTGCAACTCTGATTTTTAGTTAGTATTTTACAGAGGTATATCATAAAATGTGTTTTAATCGAATTGTGCTTCCATTCGCAAAATATACAGGAGACAAATAGACAAGTTTATGCTTTCTGTCAGTCTATGTTTATCATCTACTACCATGAACAGTTTAGTTGTTTCCTACAGATTGATATACATAATTTAACAAGTTAAAATACAGCTTTATTTTGAAAACATCAATATTGTCTCCAGCTCTATTTGAAAATGAACAAAAAACGGCTAGGATTGATCCACCAGCTGTATCTGACATGTGAACTTGTTTAGAAGAAAATGAACCTTTCTATTTAGAAAATTGAAATATAAAAGAGCAATCGATTAACCTGTCAAAAGGGAAGCTCCAGTATAAGTTCTATTAATTCAGTTTTAGATTAGATGATTTCTACTGGGAGTCTGTATTTGGGGTTTAAATAATTTGCACAGTGGCTTACTTGCAGGGATGGGGGAGGGGTGCATTCCCTTAGGAGTTATGTATTCTTGATACATACGGTGGCATGTGTTTACTTATGCAAAGAATCTTGTGTTTGAGAGTGTTTTTACTGGCCTTCATTTTGTAAATTCGAAGTCATTGTGAAAATATTATCTAGTTATGATGGATTTTGTCTAAGATTTATAATTAGTTCTTACATTGCAATTTAAATTCTCAGGAAACAGTCAGAAACACTGACTCAAAAACTTTCTTTTGGTCTATTCAATCGCATAAATTAAAATTTTTGGTATGCCTCTGATTCCTATAAGATACATTATGTCTACTTTTTACGAAACTATATCTATCAAGTTTCTAAGTTTATAGTCTAAAGGCATAATTCTGCTGTTAAATGAGCCCAATGGTGGCGTTGAGGGAGGGGTCAAGGGGGGCAGTTACCCCCTCCCCAGTAATTTGGACAAATTATAATTTATGAAGTAGCTTGAAAACTGTTTAAAAGCTCGTTTTAAGTATCAAATTTGCTCTTTATTTCGAGCAGATAATTTTTTCTATTAATGCATGCTCATTTTTAATGCATGGAAAACGAGAAAAAATTAGGGTCCATTACACTTCATAATATTGTCCGAATTAGTATTTTTCCAAATATACTGCCTTTAAAACCTTATCATCAAGTAAAAATGTGAGCCCAGTTCCGTCACATTCGCCCAGGTCAAGTTTCCCCTGATAATAAAGGTGCTTTTAATTCCTAAAGTCTATCAGTTCAAGATTAGACTCTCGTGTTAAAAAATTTCAAAAGTGGAAACGAACACAACCTCTACATCTGCAAATAGGACAGAAATGGAAGCATGAAGAATAAGAAGAATAAGAGGAATAAGAAGGTGGATGTACAGTGCGTATAATTTTCTGAATGAAGAAGAAATCATTGAAAAAGAAAATAAGAATTAGTGAATTGGTGCTATTTTTTTGGAGGGGGGTTTACTCCACTATTTATCTTGTGATGTAAGTGAGTTGTGAATAAGTATTATTATTATTACTATTATGACGATATTAGCACAATAACTAGATAGGTTAAACCGATTGTAATTTCGTAATGGAATTTGGTATTAATGTGGTAATTTTGACTTTATTTTTTGAATATTTCCAAATTTAAAACACGGTCACTATTTAAATGTGGTGGATATCACAACATAATATTACACAATCTGTGGTAATACTTTGACTTATCCTGTATCTTTGCTTAGACAGCGCTATTTCGCTGCCTATGATTTTTGTTATGGCTATATGTGGCCCGATGATATCAATGCTGTTAATTAATATAAATCGGCAAACTCATAAAAAAACAAAGTTAATCAAAAATAAACAAAATTTAATAAATCATGTATTTTAAAAGTTTAGTACAACAAATCAAATATTAAAAAGTCAAAATCCGTTCAAAACCACGAGCAAATGAATAGTGCGACACCCGGGGCTATTTGAATAGCCCCGGGTTCTGGGCTGGGCATTCTGGGCTTCGGGTTCTGGGCATTCTGGGTTCTGGGCTTCACATTTTTACTTGGTTCAATTATGACTTTGAGCATCCTGTGCTGGGTGTGGGGGCTGGAAGAAGTGGAGGGGGATATAAACTGCGGAATTACTGGTGAGTCTGGCTGGATTCCCCTTCACCAACCTAAAAGCTCATTTACGCTATACTACTACTACTACTATATACTATACTACTATACTACTATGTACTATACTACTATACTACTATATACTATACTACTATACTACTATATACTATACTACTATACTACTATATACTATACTACTATACTACTATATACTATACTACTATACTATATACTATACTGCTATATACTATACTACTATACTACTATATACTATACTACTATACTACTATATACTATACTACTATACTACTATATACTATACTACTATACTACTATATACTATACTACTATACTACTATATACTATACTACTATACTACTATATACTATACTACTATACTACTATATACTATACTACTATACTAATATATACTATACTACTATACTACTATATACTATACTACTATACTACTATATACTATACTACTATACTACTATATACTATACTACTATACTACTATATACTATACTACTATACTACTATATACTATGCTACTATACTACTATATACTATACTACTATACTACTATATACTATACTACTATACTACTATATACTATACTGCTATACTACTATATACTATACTACTATACTACTATATACTATACTACTATACTACTATATACTATACTACTATACTACTATATACTATACTACTATACTACTATATACTATACTACTATACTACTATATACTATACTACTATACTACTATATACTATACTACTATACTATATACTATACTACTATACTGCTATATACTATACTACTATACTACTATATACTATACTACTATACTACTATATACTATACTACTATACTACTATATACTATACTACTATACTACTATATACTATACTACTATACTACTATATACTATACTACTATACTACTATATACTATACTACTATACTACTATATACTATACTACTATACTACTATATACTATACTACTATACTATATACTATACTACTATACTACTATATACTATACTACCATACTACTATATACTATACTACTATACTACTATATACTATACTACTATACTACTATATACTATACTACTATACTACTATATACTATACTACTATACTGCTATATACTATACTACTATACTACTATATACTATACTACTATACTACTATATACTATACTACTATACTACTATATACTATACTACTATACTACTATATACTATACTACTGCTATATACTATACTACTATACTACTATATACTATACTACTATACTACTATATACTATACTACTATACTACTATATACTATACTACTATACTACTATATACTATACTACTATACTACTATATACTATACTACTATACTACTATATACTATACTACTATACTACTATATACTATACTACTATACTACTATATACTATACTAGTATACTACTATATACTATACTACTATACTACTATATACTATACTACTATACTACTATATACTATACTACTATACTACTATATACTATACTACTATACTACTATATACTATACTACTATACTACTATATACTATACTACTATACTACTATATACTATACTACTATATACTATACTACTATACTACTATATACTATACTACTATACTACTATATACTATACTACTATACTACTATATACTATACTACTATACTACTATATACTATACTACTATACTACTATATACTATACTACTACTACTACTATATACTATACTACTATACTACTATATACTATACTACTATACTACTATATACTATACTACTATACTACTATATACTATACTACTATACTACTATATACTATACTACTATACTACTATATACTATACTACTATACTACTATACTACTATACTACTATATACTATACTACTATAGGGGAGAGGGGGGCGAAACCGTACATTTTTGAGTTTTTGACCCCTATAAGATGTTCTTCTAAAGATACAAACTTTGTTTTTATATGAACAGAAAGCTCAAATATTCATCTTTTTTAGGATTTTTTTTCAATGACTTTCATCAAGTCGTTTCTCCGTGAAACCCAAAAACATATGACGTCTTAAAGTGTCCGAAGTCGCCCCTACCGTGGGGTGACTTCGGACACATGAGGGGCATTTTCGGACATCTATTAGTTAACGATTCAAACAGTGCGTTCAGATGATATAAAAGTAGCAGAATTAACTGGAATATCAAAAGAACTCTAAGGGTATTTCACATTATTATTTTATGGCATAGCGAGACAAGTCACACCCAAATACAAGGCCTTTGACTGCCTGATCGCCCTGTCCCCCTTGCAGCAAAAAGAGTAGGCAACTTCATAATTATATCATCAAAATCAGTTTCAGCACAATCGGGCCATTCTGGGAAGATGAACTTTTAAATTGATTTGTGGAGGTAGTTTATTTTAGCCAATCTGCCACTCACTTCTTCAATCTCACAAACATAGTGTTGCAATCTTTGATGTTTGAAATTTGATGTTTTTGATGTTTTGATGTTCAAAAATTTGATGTTTATCAGAGTTTTTTTCGCCCTAAACCTCACAAGCACAAATTTCCAGGAGAAAATTCTTCGTCAGTCTGAAGTTCACTGACACTTCCAATGTCTCCCTGATGGCATGTTTGAATGGTGCATAAACCAAAACATCAAGGGGCTGAATGCGATGAGAGCAATGGAGAGGAAAGGTCAGAAGATGAATGCCATTATCTTTGCACAAGGAAACTACATCAATTGAAATTTGTCTTTCATGATTGTCGAACAAGAGCAAAACAGGATTCTCTTTGCTAGGTTTAAGTTCATTCTGGAAGTGCTACAATGAACAAACAAAATTTTCCGAGCTCATCCATCCACTGCGATGGGCTAAGCCAATGCATCCTGGTGGTCCATCTTGATACGTTCTCTCAGCAGCCTTGACTCTTGGAAAAACAAACACTGATGGAATAGTCTGACCAGCTGCAGACACAAAGCACAGCATTGTGGTATTTTCCCCTCTTTCTGCCGACATGGTCTGTGCCACCTGTTTTGCCCCCTTTTTAGCAATCACCTTCGGAGCCTGAAAAATTGTGGGTACTCCTGTTTTGTCGCAATTCCAAATCCTACCAGGACGAAACTGTAACTTGCTATACAGTCTCTGAAGATTACGAAAGAAGGCACCAATTACAGTGGCATTAAAGCCGGCAGCACAAGCCTGGCTTGTATTTTCCGGTTTTCTAATGGACAAAGTGGCATTACGCTTCATAAATACTTTAAACCAGTCAAATCCTGCTCCTTCATTCAGCTCCCAACTTGGTGGGAATTTGAGCTTCAGAGTTGTTGCCCATTGTTAGGCTAACTTTCTCGTTGCATTTGGATTTAGTCCGTGTTTCAATATTGAGCAGTTTTCGAGGTATATAGCAAGATCTCTCTCTTGTTTGGGAGTAAAAACGAACTTGGAACTCTCCCGAACACTGTCATTATCATTGTTTGCACTTGGGCTACCCTTCTCAAGATCTTGCATTCTACTCTTGTAGCGTTTCACGGCATCCACAAGGGTAGACTTCTTCAAAGAAAATTCTTCCGCGGCTGATCGGAAAGATGAATTCTCATTTAAGACTTGTTGAGAAAACATACTTCAAAAATAGTTCTTTGCCTTGGTGTCTGGATTGATGAATAATAGATTTTAATATATAGTTTGTTGTGGGATTCTCACGCTGGGATGACCTCCTCTGTTAACTCGTATGTTGTATGTTTTTTATGACGAGATGTTGTGGTTTTTCTATGCATTTATACTGTCCCAGCCTTACGAGCTCTGCTGTCTGTTGGGGCATAATATTGTTTTTGTCTTTTGAAAGTTGAATTTAATAAGTTCCTATTCCTAGTCTATAATAAAATTGAAATATTTGGCGATTTCCTAGCCCTAGCTACTTCTAATTCCAGACTCGGAGATACTTCCATCAGCAAGGGGTGAAACCGGACACCTCGAAATGTGTCCGGAGTTGCCCCCAAAAAACTGTCCGGAGTCACCCCTTATTGACGCCATTTTGAAAATTTACCTTTTTTTTGGAAACCGCCCGACATTTCTTGATGGAAATTATGAGGAAAATACCGGAAACATACCTCTTATGATCCTTCTAACTTACGAACCTGTAGCTAAAATAGCTTGGAAAATATTTGACGAGGACTTTAGATGTCAAAATTTCCAGAGAGTATATAAAAACTTCTTTACCTCTTATCTCAGTTGTCTTTGGCATCAAATATTCAAAACTTCCGCCTAATGTGCGCTACATGAATGGCATCTAGCAGCGATTTTCCGAATGTATTAGTTAAAAGACTTTGGACGAGAGGTCCAACGGACGGTTTCGCCCCCGTGTGGTTTCGCCCCCCTCTCCCCTACTACTATATACTATACTACTACTACTACTATATACTATACTACTATACTACTATATACTATACTACTATACTACTATATACTATACTACTATACTACTATATACTATACTACTATACTACTATATACTATACTACTATACTACTATATACTATACTACTATACTACTATATACTATACTACTATACTACTATATACTATACTACTATACTACTATATACTATACTACTATACTACTATATACTATACTACTATACTACTATATACTATACTACTATACTACTATATACTATACTACTACTACTACTATACTACTATACTACTATATACTATACTACTATACTACTATATACTATACTACTATACTACTATATACTATACTACTATACTACTATATACTATACTACTATACTACTATATACTATACTACTATACTACTATATACTATACTACTATACTACTATATACTATACTACTATACTACTATATACTATACTACTATACTACTACTATACTACTATACTACTATACTACTATATACTATACTACTATACTACTATATACTATACTACTATACTACTATATACTATACTACTATACTACTATATACTATACTACTATACTACTATATACTATACTACTATACTACTATATACTATACTACTATACTACTATATACTATACTACTATACTACTATATACTATACTACTATACTACTATATACTATACTACTATACTACTATATACTATACTACTATACTACTATATACTATACTACTATACTACTATATACTATACTACTATACTACTATATACTATACTACTATACTACTATATACTATACTACTATACTACTATATACTATACTACTATACTACTATATACTATACTACTATACTACTATATACTATACTACTATACTACTATATACTATACTACTATACTACTATATACTATACTACTATACTACTATATACTATACTACTATACTACTATATACTATACTACTATACTACTATATACTATACTACTATACTACTATATACTATACTACTATACTACTATATACTATACTACTATACTACTATATACTATACTACTATACTACTATATACTATACTACTATACTACTATATACTATACTACTATACTACTATATACTATACTACTATACTACTATATACTATACTACTATACTACTATATACTATACTACTATACTACTATATACTATACTACTATACTACTATATACTATACTACTATACTACTATATACTATACTACTATACTACTATATACTATACTACTATACTACTATATACTATACTACTATACTACTATATACTATACTACTATACTACTATATACTATACTACTATACTACTATATACTATACTACTATACTACTATATACTATACTACTATACTACTATATACTATACTACTATACTACTATATACTATACTACTATACTACTATATACTATACTACTATACTACTATATACTATACTACTACTACTACTGTTGTTTGCAGCAGCTTATTGTTGAAATTTTCAAGAAAAGCCAAGAACCAGCACTTATATATACGATTGTTTAGTTTCTGTTTATTGTGTATAATGTATTGCGTAATGTTTTTAAATTCACCAAGTAACATGTTCGTTAAGTAGTTATTTTTCTTATCTACCGCTTGAATAGCACCTACTTCAATAGCACTCCCCCTTGCGCCCCAATAAAAATACTGCAGCTACGTCCTTAAATGAGCCCTTGCCAGACTTTCTAAGATTATCTGTTATATATAAAGAGGCAAGGAAAAATTTTTAAATGGGAGATACATTGCTTTTTACTCAGAAGACAACGCTATTGCTTGACTATGATGTAGTTTTTTTTATTGGATTAACCTTAAACTGCTTAAGATTGTACTTATAAGGCTAGAAAATCATGTCCTGTTCGCTGGCCTTCACACGTCAAAAAAATAAACTGTAAATTTTCAATTGTTAATAGCTACCGAAAAAATAAATCCTGGCCTGCTGGGCGAATAAAAAATACGTCTAGCGGTATTAAAGTATTAATATAAGATTTCTGAGAAATATCTTACATACCCCCTTCGGTTGTAGGTAAAACAATGTAATAGTCTGCTATTCAAACATGATTTATTATTTATGCTATGTAAATGTCAAGCTTGATCGTTCTGAAAGCCATTAGGCCAATGCGGTTCCTTAACGATACCGCTTTCCCTTGATTTTCCTATTTAATAAACGAACCTCCAGGGAAAGAACTTGGTTAAATTTCCAAACTTTCTCATCTGTATATCAAATGCACGAAGTAATTGGTACTTAGAGAGTGTAAACTGGATTTTTGTTTGTGCTAATATTGGTAGATAAATTGTGACCCAAGAAAAAAAGACGTAAAAAAAACTTTAATAATGCACCATTTGTTTTTAATGAGATGATAAACAAAGAGAAGCCTTAGAAAAATATAATTTAAGAGCACTTTCTAGAACGAGTATTTCTGCATTGTTCCTTTGAAGGTAGGATTTTTTAAAGAAATTTTTTATTTCAGAAGGTAACTAGGTCCGGACATCAAAGATTTAAACGGAAAATAAAATTGCCTTTCTAAAACAAGTAATGAGTATTTTATTGAAATTTTCTTGCTACTTGAGAATAGAGAATCTTCTTAATTGGCCTAAATTTTAAAATGGGCTTTAGTACGTTGGGCTGCGAAAAATATCTCGTCCTGGAGAGTAAAAATATTTTCTATCGATTTCAATACAGGTTATTTGTGGATACAAAGTTGGGACAGAGAGCTACTAATTTTGGTACCCAAGAAATTTAAAGGTATCTAAAACCAGAGCCAAGAGCTCATATGGCACTTGTGATGAGGTGAGAAGAGCCAAGAGCTTCTTCCTACTAAGTTTCATTACGATCTCTCCACTCTAATCGTTTTCTAAGATTTCCGGTTTCCCGACCCAACTCCCCCAAATGTCACCGGATCCAGTCAGGATTTAAAATAAGAGCTCTGAGATACGACACCCAGAGAGCTCTGAGTCCTAAATATCAAATTTCATTAAGATCTGATAACCTGTTCCTAAGTTAAAAATACCTCATTTTTTCTTATTTTTCCAAATTAACCGTCCTTCCACTCACCCCCCCCCCAGATGATCAAATCGGGGAAGCAACTATTTCTAATTTAATCTGGTTTGGTCCCTGATATGCCTGCCAACTTTCATCGTCGTAGCTTATCTGAAAGTGCCCAAACTAGCAAATCCCCCCAGCTCCCCCAAAGAGAGTGGATCCGGTCCGGTTATGTCAATAGCTTATCTAGGACATTTGCTTATTCTTCCCACCAGGTCTCATCCCGATCTCTACACTCTAAGCGTTTACCAAGATTTCCAGTTTCTCCACTCCAAAAGAGAGCGGATCCATTCGGGTTATGTCGATCACATATCTAGGACATGTGCTTATTTTTCCCACCTAGTTTCATCCCGATCTCTTCACTCTAAGCGTTTTCGAACATTTCAGGTTTCCCCCTCCAACTTTCCCCAATGTCGCCGGATCCTATCGGGATTTAACTAAAGATTTCTGAGAAAAGATATCCTTCTAAATATCAAATTTCGTTAAGATCAGATCACCCGTTCGTAAGTTAAAAATACCTCATTTTTTCTAATTTTTCCGAATTAACCATCCTCCCACTCCCCCCAGATGGTCAAATTAGAGAAACGGCTATTTCTAATTTAATCTGGTCTGGTCCCTGGTACGCCTGCCAAATTTCTTTGTCCTAGTTTATCTGGAAGTGCCCAAACTAGCAAAACAGGGACCGATAGACCGACCGACAGAAATGGCAATCGCTGTATGTCACTTGGTAAATACCAAGTGCCATAAATATGGATGGAGATTGCTGATTTTTCTGGTAAAAAAAAATTAAAGAATTACCCCCCCCCCCTCAAGAGCCAAAACTTTAAAGTCTAAACGCTTATTTTTGCCAAAAAGTATTAATTGCTGTTCAACTTTATATACGAGGAAATAATATCGTCTATTCGGTTTTATTTTTGATTTTCTAAGGGTATAAAAATAAGCAGGCTGCTACCCCAAGTTCGGGGTAAAAAGGAGCATTTATCTGCGCGCCAAAGACCCGATTTTAGTGACAGCCGATTCTAGTGGTCTCTAATTTTGAGGGTAGGAGCAGCAACATCCCCTGTAGTTATGATTCAAGGAATGCTTCGCTGAATTTCACAATGTAAGAAGTGGACCTGGTCGTACTGGATTAAAAAAATTTCAATTGGAAAATAAATAAGTTCTACAGAGCAAGATATGAAAACACTGAGGCTCATCATTGAGCAGCCTTGAGGGCTAAAAAGTACATGGCCACATTGGCCACATGAAAGTGGTTCAAGTCAACTTGAAGGGTTTGTGCAGGACGTGTGTTAATTTTGTGGTAACCTTCTCAGCTGGTTTGAAGCTAAAAATATTATGACCATTGATGGATCATCGCTTATGTTGAGTGAAGCTAAAGCGAAATATGAGTTTAAGTTTAGCGTTCACTTGTAAAACTCATTAGCAAGCGGGTGACTTCGCAGAAAAGAGAAACGGAAGGCTCTGCTGTGAACGCAGCGGAACGTTAAAGGGCCCCAACGACTTTTAGTTAACACTTGCTTAGCTTATGGCACCTTTGTAGGTTACTACTGGATTTTGTGGTATAGGTCACTGCCGTAAGACATAGTGGTGACGATGTTTCTCCAGTCGTAAATGTCGTTGCGAATTTATTTGCTTTTGCGCTTCGTTGTTATGGTCGTTACCGCATGTCTTGTTATCGCAAATTTTGCTGTGCATCATTTTCTTTGCGATTTAATGGGATCCTCGCTATAGGTGGTCTTCTAACCACAAATTTTGTTTTACTTTATTTTCATTTGTGGTTCGTTGTAATGCTCACTGTTGCATCTCTTCTAACTGCAAATTTTATTGTGCTTCATTGTATTCATCATTACCTCAGAATTTTTGCTTTCCTGTAGCTTTTCCTGTTTTCATATCTTTCCTTAGCTTTATCATTTATTTTATTTGGTAATTATATTTATTTATTGGTATATTTGGTAATAATTTTCTCTTCTATCATTTAGGCCTTATTGTGGTTAGAAATGAGAAAGTTTGATAGAAAAACAAACACAACGTCTAGAAAAGTTTTTTGCTTTGCTAATAGGAAGTATTATACGTTCCATGCAATGCAAATAGCGAAACAAACAGATTCCAGTGACACTGCGGCAAACTTTATATTAAAGAAAGAAAAAAAATGTCAAATAATTATCCAGGTAAGATAATCTCAGAGGAACATAAAACATAAAGAACGCTGTAAACAGATTTCATATGGGCCTGCGGCGGACTTAGAGAAACAGAAAGGAAAGAACTGTCGAGGGATTGTAAGGGAATACTTTCAATAGATTATCAACGAAGATGCGAGGAAAGTTTCTCAGGCTTCCAAGATATAATCGTTAAAGTTTATTAGAAATCTTCAACTTTGTTAAAAAAGCATGGTTTACGCAACTCCTTGAAAAGTTGTCTGCTTTTCTAATAGGAGGTATTATGCGCTGCATGTAAATAGTGCTGCAAACTTATTTCAATGGTCCTTAGATGAACTTTATATTAGAAGAATAAAAAAAAGGATTGTAAGAGAGCGGTTTTTGTAGATTATCAAGGAAGATGCGAAAAAGGTCTCTTTAGGCCTCCAATATATAGTCATTATGTTTTTTGGAAATATCGAAGTATGTATAGAAAAGCAGGGTTTACACAACTTCTCGAAAAGTTTTCTGTTTTTCGTATTGGCCGTTTTATACGGTGTATGTAAAAAGTGATGCAAACAGATTTCAATGATCTTATGGTGAACTTTATATCAGAGAAATGAAAAAAAAAGAAAAAAATATATATCTAAGGATTGTAAGACAATCATGTTTATACATTATTAAAACATATGCGAGGAAGGCCTCCGTGATATATTAATTAACATTTATTAGTATAAGAAAACCATGGTATGCACAACTTCTAGAAAAGTTTTCTACTCTTCTAATAAGAGGTACTTTGCGCTCTGTGTGCTGCACACAGATTTCAATGGTTCTGCGATGGAAAAAAAAATGTCAAAGTGTCGTCAGAGCAAAAATTCTATAGATTTTCAAGGAACCTTTGCAGGGACACTGGAACGAGAAAGGTTCCTTTAGGCCTCAAAGATACGCCACAAAGAAATTTGAACATTAAAAGCTTACATTTTGCATGCAAAAGAAAGCTGTACAACCGAGTTTCTATTAGCCCCGACAAAAATAAGGTAAGGGGGAGGGGTCAAGTTAAACTAGTTGGTCAAGCCTATTGAATTTAAACTGGTAGGCTGGAAGACCCAGTAAAAAGAAAAAAAATGTATAAAATAGGCCTAAAAGAATAGTTTCGAAAAAGTTAAAATAGTCAAATTTACCAAAAATTTGAAAAGTGTACAAGAAGTGCAAAAAAACGTTTTAAAAAAAGCGAAAACGTATAGCCTAGGTGTATAAGAAAAACCCAAAATAAACATTTTAAATTAGAGTTGCTGAATTATGACTCAAAAGTAAAACGTGTGATAGTGATTTGCTATTATATCATTCATTCGTTGTTCTGCTTTGGCAATAGGACACATTACGCATAATGTAAACAGCTTGGCAAACAGATTGCCAAGAACTTGTAGAATTGCCAAGAATTGCCAAGAACTTGCAGAACAAAATTATGCAACCTTAAGATAAAGCTGTCTTCATATTATTTGTTCGTCAAAAATTTGAGTTTATTATAGCCCTGCAAATTTACTGCTCTTACGCAACAGATAACTAAATTCGATAGATTATAACTATATATTTCTTTAAATTGCCAGTAGCTATACTCAAAATTAAGACTTAATTATTACAGATTTAGGCAATTTTTCGTGCACAATTTAAGCATGGTTTCTACAATTTTGTCAAGTTTTCGAATCCTGCAACCCATTCTTGTGTCCCCCCATAAAATAGGCTAGACACTTAAATAACCTTGAAATTTTACTGAATTTTATCTAAATTTTTACCAATTTTCACCAAATTTGTAGCAGTCGTTCCTGTTTTGGGTGGTTGTATCGAGGATCCTCGTAAATATTTTCTATCTAGACCCTTCTTTCAGTTACATACACCCAATTCTCTAGTCAGGGATGACAGAATTAAAGTGTACAGATCTTGGGCCTACCATTAGGTGCACAATTATGTTCCCAGGGAATATGTTTCAGAAGTATATTTCTAGAGAGGATGGGATGTGATGCACTGAAAAACCCATTTTTAGATCCACTTTTTAGCGCTGTAAATTTTGCGCTGCGTTAGATTAATTTTAGGGTTAAGATTAATCTTCCCCCTTCTCCCTGATTTTCTCCTTGTCTGTAAATTTGTTGCCAATGCTACATAAAATGGATTTCTATATTATAAACATCCTCCCCCTTCTACCTGATTTTCTCATTGTCTGTAAATTTGTTTCCTATGCTACATAAATGGATTTCTATATCATAAATATGCCAGATTTTTAAGGATAAATACTTTCTTTAGCCGTTTCTGCTTTAACGTGTATCTGTTTAGAGAAAAAACCAAAGAAGTGCTAGGAAAGCATACCTGACTAATATCCGATATCCAAGCTTGCTTGTCCTGCATTGATGGTGCAACAAGCAATACGGCAATAATTTGTCCATTTTTGCAGTCCACGGTAATTTGAAAATCCCGTCCATGATAGTCTGCTGCTCTGCCACCACTAGAGGTTGCAGCACTGCTTTCGCTCAATCCGCTTGATTGACTAGATATGGAGCAGACAGAGGACTCTGTAACATCAAAAGTTTACATAAAATTAAGAAATCGACATACACTTGGAATGGAGGTTCTTTGGGTTCTGTCCACCCAAATGTCAAGATTCTTTAGAAACTCCTCGATAATCTAACCCGTGATAGTCTGCAGCTCTGCTACCAGTAGATTCTGTAACATCAAAAGTTAACATGATATTAAGAAACCGAAATACGCTTGGAATGGAGGTTCTTTGGGTTCTGTCCACCCAAATATCAAGATTCTTTAGAAACTCCTCTATAATCTCACCCGTGATAGTCTGCAGCTCTGCTACCAGTAGAAGTGCCAGCACTATTCTCGCTCAGTCGGGTTGAATGACTAAATATGGAGCAAACAGACGACTATGTAACATCGAAAGTTTAGATAAAATTAAGAAACGGACACAAATTGGGGATTGATGTTCTTTGGGATTTATAACCTGTAATATTAAGGTTCTTTCGAACCTATTCGATAGTTTTGTCTGTGATAGTGAATTGTTAAGTTGAAGTGTTAAATATTTAGGCTTTAGTCTTGGTTTTAATTTAAGTATGGAATCGCGCTGTGATTTTGTGGCAGTTAAGATTTCGAGAGGTTTGGGTGTGATAAGAAAACTGAAAAGTCAACTACCGTTAAATGTTTTACCATTTGTCTGTACCAAATATTTTATTATGTTTTATCAAATGTTTTACTTTATCATTCTATTATTGGCCCTTAATTATCGTATTGTTGCACGCTGTGGACTAGTATTTTTATTTCAAGTTTTAGAAGGGTCCATATTTTACAGAATAATATAGTTGGTATTTTAGGTAATTATATTCAGTTTGAAAATAACACGTTGAATTACTTTACAAGTGAGATAATTTTGAATATTTATCAGTTACGGAATCACCGGTTAGCGGTTGTTATACATCAATGTTTGAATAAGTGTTCACCAGATGTTTTTTGGGAAATTTCTAGAGCTAAATTATCTAACCACTATTAAGAGACTAGAAATGTATATGACCCTAAATGAGCTCCGGGGCCGTTCCTGCCTTTTTTTGTGGGACTGGGTCTGGAGAACTCCCTCCTAGATAGTATTAGGCAGGCTGAAAATGTAAGCCAGCTTAAGAGTAGATTGAAGCGTTACCTTCTAGGTCACAATTGAAAAAAGATTAAAAAGTTTAATGTTATCTCTCTTTATTTTTATTTTTTTATTTTTATTTATGTACCAGTTGTAAAGCTTTTTATAGATGGCTGATGTAAAGTTGTTTGAATTTTTTATGTTAAACAAACTCATTTGATCTGAAATATTATCTGATATATAATTAGTCCTGTTCTTAGAAGGGGAAAACCTTCCGATCAGGAATCTTTTTTCAGAGCATTTACTGTTTCCCCTGTACTTTGTAAAATATCTGAACCAGTGGTTATTGACGAAATTACGACTAAGTGTTACGCATCAGGTAATCAGTTTGGGTTTTAGGAAGGGTTTGGCTAGAGTCATGAACATCATCTTATTGCGAATCTGTGGGTACATGCAAGTGAAAACAATGCGAAGTGCCTTAGTTTGCAGGTCTTGATGTCTCAAGAGCATTCGAGTCTGGTCACCGTGCCCTTATTCTACTGACTGCTTAAAAATAGGATAGGATTCAATTGTAAAGGCTTTTTGTGAAATGTATAGGAAGATGAACGTTAAGATTGTTCTATTGCCGGGTGGTGTTGAAGTTACTCCACAAATACCGATTAAGAAAGGTATTAGACAGGGAGCTCTGGTTTATCCACCCCTGTTCAGTAATATCATTGCTAAACCACAACATAAAGCATCAATTTCCAGTGTTTTGGCAAGTTTGGTGCTTCTGGACATGCTAGGACGATGAAAATTTGTAGGCGTGTCAGGGACCTGCACAGATTGACTTGATAACAGCGGTTTCCCCGAGTCGACCATTGGGAGGGGGGCTGGAGGGAGGGAAAATCGGGAAAATTGAGGTATGTTCATCTTACAAATGGGAGATCGGATCTTAATGAAACTTCATGTATAGAAAGATCTCATGTCTCAGATGCTCCATTTTTTAATTTGGATTGGATCCAGGGACATTGGAGAATGGAGGGGGAAAGCGGAAATCTTGGAAACCGGAAAGCTTATGACTCGTGTATTTAGGAGGGTCGATGTCTCATTAGCAAATTACATGGATGATATTCTGAATATTAGCCAAACTCAGACTGGAATAGAAGAGAATTTACTTATGTTATCACAGAAGCATGGTCATAGCAAACAAAAGCTATAGCAAAAATATACGCGCAACACGAACTTTGTTGAAACCTTTTTTGGCGAATAGAAGTAGGAAAGCTTATAATTTTTTGGTTGCTATGAAATTTTAGTTTAGTCGCCGTATCCTAGGATCTCTTTACAATTCTTTTGTAGTCCCGTATTTACTTGCTCTTTGACCCTTTTGGTAACTTTTCACTCGAAGTGATATTGGTGATATTACTTTCCCTTTGGAACGTTTTTTGTTTATACAAACACACACATGGTGAAAATTGAGGTATGACCATCTTACGAATGGGAGATCGGATCTTAATGAAATTTGATATATAGAAATATCTCATGTCTCAGATTCACCACTTTCAATTTGGATTGGATCCACCATATTTATATAATATGTATATACATATTTATATATATATGTATATATATATATATATATATATATATATATATATATATATATATATATATATATATATATATATATATATATATATATATATATATATATATATATATATATATATATATATATATATATATATATATATATATATATATATATATATATATATATATATATATATATATATATATATATATATATATATATATATATATATGGGTATTCTGTGGTAGGCACAATACTTGACTGGGTAGAGAATTTAAAGTGCCGAAACTCTATAGGCAAGTGTATTCTCCTGATGAGCCCTTGTTTTGGGTTGTTGCCTCTGAATTATTTGTCTTTATTGTTTTTATTGTTTGGTAAATGACGACTTATACTTATTGACGACATGACTGCCTGTCTATGGATTATTTTTTTATGGTTGATTGTGTATGGCTATGCTGTTTGACCTATGTGATTGTATGGATGAGTAGGGTTAAGGCGTCATTCAAGCGCTAGTCTATATTAATAACTCATTTAGGGAAACAGTCTTCCTTTTCTCCTTCTGTCTCCTTTTTTTTTTTTTTTTTTTTTTTTTAATGTGTTTGTGCTGTTGCATTGGTGATTTCTCTTTTCGTTATATATATATATATATATATATATATATATATATATATATATATATATATATATATATATATATATATATATATATATATATATATATATATATATATATATATATATATATATATATGGGTTCTATGACAATCTTAGTTTTATGACTATCTACCTTAGTTTTTTCGACCTAGGAATGACGCATGGACGGATAATATACAGACTTATCTATTAACAAATAAACTAACATTATTTTCATACAAACCTAATAAAGGGGTTAACGCCATATTTGCCTCTAACTCAATCGGACTATCTGCTTTGGGCTTTTTCTACAATTAGCCATGGCTTGATGCCCACAACCATTCGATTTTAATTCAAAACCAACTGACTCGGTCGAGGCCTTCAGCCTATATATATACATATATATATATATATATATATATATATATATATATATATATATATATATATATATATATATATATATATATATTTTGAGCAGATTTCAAGCACATAGATAAGTCGTATTGGCTTCGGTAGTGGTTGTATCGTTTTTAGTGTCTATAATGCAGGCATAATTACACAAGAAACATATATTTGACAAGAAAAACAATATGATTCACGTCATACTTATAAGCAAATTTCAAGATTATAAGTTACTTCATTTCCACCCCCACCCCACAGGATTGAACGAATCATTTTTATATCTATGACGCATGCAACATTACAAAAGGAGCACAGCTAAGTACAAACACCAAGTACATTTATTCTACTAGCTGTTGGGGTGGCGCTTAGCGCCACCCCAACACCTAGTTTGTGGGGGCGCTTCGCGCCTCCCAAGCCCTCCCCCGAGCGCGTAAGTCGTTACGCGCCATATTAGTTACGTGCCATTGTAGTTGTGTCCCTGTGTCCCACCTGTGAATATAGATAGATACATATATGTTTTTAACTATGTAAGACTTGCGAATATACAACATTCTTTGCTGTCCCATTGTCTGTACATATAAATCGATTGTCAGGCTTACTGAATCTTGAAGATGCAACATATAATTGTCCATGGGAAAAACAATCCGTATTCAGATCTATACCTCATTATTCTAATGATTGCCCTTGAGCTTCGTTGATGGTGATTGCTAATCGAACATTTTCTGTGTCCCCGTCGTCATTTATATATCCCCCCTGTGCCCCCGGCGTCCCCGTTGTAGTTGTGTCTATCGAACATTTCCTGTGTCCTCGTCGTCATTTATAAATCCCCCCTGTGCCCCCCAGCGTCCCCGTTGTAGTTGTGTCCCTGTGTCCCAGTCGTCATTTGTGGTGCGGCTAGGAGATAAGTGGCAGCGAGAGTTACAAGCGATAGAGAGATAGTGAGCGTTAGAGCGCCTCAAAAATGAAGTGAAGAACAAAGAATTATGGTGTTAGAAGACAAGCGACAGTGGAAATCAGAACGAGACAAAAATGAAAGTGAAGAGGAAAGAAATGTTATATTAAAAGAAAAGCACTGTCACAATATTTGACGCAAACGAAATAAGGTGCAAAACCTAGCAAAAATCTAAAAATATGCCATAATAAACTAAAAAGCCATAATAAACATAATAATCTAAAAAGATGCCATAATCATAAACTTCGCACCTGTTGATTACAAGTCATTTGAACATTTCAACGTTATATGTATTCCCCTTGGAGTCCTTCATTTTCCGTAGGAAAGAGTAGCAAACAAAGGTGATTAACTTGGATGCTGTCACAATAAGAATCGATATATACAAGCCTGCCACATGCTGAGTGCTGGGGCCTGGCCACGCAATAAGCTACATAGTTTTTTCTTAAAACTGGCATAGTGACATTTCTGGCCACAAACCTATCGTGACGCCAGGACATTAAGAAGAGGCTCACATTGTCTACGGTTAGAAGACAAGCGACAATAAGAAGCACTATATGCATGCTTGCTGCGTGGCCGCGCCGGGGCCTGGCCTTGAAATCAGCTACACAGTTCTCATTTCTTAAGACTAGCACATTGACAATTCTCACCACAAAAATAATCTAAATAGGTCTCAAATTCAAGGGAGAATTTGTATTTTTCCCAGAGTGGTTGTATCGAGCCTATGGTAACGCTATGACATCAAGATCAGGGTCATATTGTCTGCGGTTAGAAGACAAGCGACAATGAGAATCCATATATAGAAGCCTACCGCATAGCCGTAATGAGAACTGGCGGTGAAGCTGCCGGTCTACTGGTACTATATAGATATTTAGATATGTATAGATATTTATAAGTTCGAACATAAATCGTACGGTGTGCTCCATACATACCTCCATCGTCGTCATTACCATGGTCTGAAGGATCTTCAATTAGTGTAGCATCAGCCAAAGGAATTTTTCCAATATTTTGAATGAGATGTAGCTTTCCATTGGAGGCTCTAAAAAAAAAGAATATTAACTCCACCAACACTCACAGACCAGTCCATTGTTTAGTCAAATTTCTTAGCAAATAGTGTCAATCTTATAGTCAAAACCTATGTTGAAGACAGCTAGTGGAACAAAGAAACAGAATTATTTTCTTCGAAAATAAATTGACCGTCTTACCCGATACACTTAATTAGTATATAGAAATTAACTATAAGAAATGTGTAGCTACGGTGTTAAATGGCACTGTTAGGAAAATTCGCATTGTGGCGAGAACTAGACCATTGTTCATTCTTGTTTAATAAAGTCAAGTCTAAAGTCTAAGTTAAGTCATTAAGTCATTTTATGATATTATTTCATAAAGCATATGTGACATTTCAACCATTACGCGGTATGTAATCCAGATTTAGCATCGTACAGTTTGTCTAACTACTGATGATATGATGAAAAGTGGGAATGATAGGAAAATCCACATGGTGGCACACCGACCTAGACCCTGTTGAAGACCAGGGTCTCAATCTATAATTAGCGAAAGGAGTAACTACTGAATCTCATTATGTAAGCTGATACAGGTTGAAAAGCACGGGATTGAAACTAACGTCAAGTTTAGAGACGGATGATGCGGAGCTAAAGCTTTAACGTTGTGTGTCAACATATAAACGCCAAAACAAAAGGACAATTACAGGGAGTATGCCTGTGAGTTTTTATAACACCGTTTGGATACTATTTTTATATAGCATGTTGAATATGTGACGGTTCAGCTATTTCATAGTCATCAAGCCAGGTTTATCATCTTAGAGTTTGTCTAACTACTGACGATATGATGAAAATTAGGAATGATAGGAAAATCCACATGGTGGCACACCGAACTAGACCTTGTTGGAGACCAGGGTCTCAATCTTTAATTAGCGAAAGGAATAACTAATGAATCTCATTATGCAGGCTGAAACAGGTTGAAGAGCACGGGATTGGAACTAATGTCAAGGTTAGAGACGGAATGATACGAAGCTAAAGCTTTAACGTTGTGTGACAACATAAAAACACAACAACAAAAAATACAACTAAAGAGCGTATGCCTGTGAGTTTTTTTATAAGATTGTTTGGATACTATTTTTATAAAGCATGTTAAATATGTGACGGTTCAGCTATTTCATGGTCAGTAAGCCAGATTTAGCATCTTAGAGTTTACCTAATTTCTGATGATATGTTGAAAAGTGGGAATGATATGAAAATGTGCATGGTGGTATCAAATTAGATTATTGTTTGCTACGTAAATTTACAATTAGCGGTACGCCAAGTGAGAAAAATACATATTTCTGGAATTAATGGCAAGGTTAGAGGTGGAAGAAATGAAGTGGGAGCAATAAAGTTGTGTGCACTGACATACGAGCATAAAAAAAAAGACAAAGACAAGGATTAAACTTTAATTTTTTTTTGAGAAACCATTTTATGATATTACATTCATCAGGCTTATTAAATAAGGGCTGGAATTTGTGCTGGAAACATAAAAATATCGTTCGCTTTCACTTTCTAGGGCTAAAATGAAAAAAAAAGTTAAGATGGCCTGGCCACGTTGGACATATTTAGAAAGACAGAATACCAAAGATTCTATTTTTTTGGTCATTCGTCTGGTGTGAAACATCAAGCAGGCCACTTCAAAACAAGGTGGGATTAGGTCATAAGAAACTTCATGGGAAGAGATAGAGAATGCAGCATTGACTCGTTTGGTGGAGGGGGGGGGGGTAGGAGTGCTCGCTGTTAAGTTGGCTTCAAAACTTACATATTTAAAATCATCATTAAAATGGGATTCTTTTTATGTAAGCATTGGTATCAAAATTCCAATCTTTAGAGTTTCGTTTACTATTGAGCCGGGTCGCTCCTTACTACAGTTCGTTACCACGAACTGTTTGAGTCCAACCAAGCAGAAAAAACACTTTCTTAAATAGAGTCATATCTGCTTTTGTCTTATCAATTCTTTTTATTCGCTGGTTGAAAAACACCTTCGTTTTCTTGTTATTTTGTTATATATTTTTTCCATTGTTTGTCAAATGGAAAGCAAGTCATGGGTATCGGATTAAGCATTTTGAAGGATGGATTTTCTCTCAAATTTATCATTCCGCCATGGAAATAAAGTAAGCAGCACTGTGTTCGCAGGGTTTTTATACTTACAGTTACAGGAGCAAATAGACAGGGTCCCAGGTAGAAATATGGTGTTTTTATTAGGAGATTTTGACACCCAAGCTAATAGAAATCGGGATAGATGGTATCCTAGCCTAGGTAAATTGGTGTAGGAAAAGAAAACAGTAATGGCTGCAGACCTTTGCAATTTTGTAGGTATGAAAATCAATACAAGACAGTAGGATATATAAAAGTGCTGTTATTAATGTTAAAAGTAAAGATCACCATCTAGTAGTGTCTAGGGCTAATTTAAAGCTAAATTTTGGAAGGGTAACTACCTTTCAGCTATGATGTTGGTAGACTCCAGGATGAGAATTTCATGGAAAATTTCCAGGAAAAGTTGAATACTAAACTTTAGAGTTT
Organism: Artemia franciscana; assembly: GCF_032884065.1. NCBI lineage: Eukaryota > Metazoa > Arthropoda > Branchiopoda > Anostraca > Artemiidae > Artemia > Artemia franciscana. The sequence goes on along the minus strand of NC_088879.1, from coordinate 41,122,563 downwards.
AAAATTTGACAACGTGGAGGATGGTTCGAATAATTTTAGGAAAAACAATTTGTGAAGTTGCTAATGGTATCTTAGAGAAGAAAGTTAAGACTGTAGCTAGGAATATTAGAGAAAAAGCTTCATGTTTATTAGAGAGGAGAAGGGGTTTCTATAAGAATTATCTGAGTCATAGATCATATGAAAAAAGGAATGCAAAGAAACTGGAGAAAGCATTAAAATATGAACTAAGGAGGTCTGAAGTGGAGGCCATAAATAAAATTGCCAAGGATCTGGAAGATGCAGCTAGACGGCATAATAGTAAAATATTATACTGGCATGTTAATAAATTCAGAGGGAGTAGTCAATCCAGACTTGTCCCAGTTATAGATAGGAACAGGACCATAATTAATGATAAGGAAAGAGTTAAAGAGAGATAGGAGGAACATTTTGAGAGTGTGCTAAACTGAGATACAGTTGCATGAAAAGATATAGAGGAAAAAGAAAAAGTTTGTGATACCTTGGATGTGAAGGAAGATTAATTTGCGAGGAAGAATTAGCGACAGTATTAAAAGGATTAAAAAATAATGAGAATCCGGGTGCTGATAGTGTGGTAAATGAGTTTCTTAAATATGGCTGCTCTGAGGTTAGGAATAAGTTACTGCAGATTATGGATATGATTTTTGAAAAAAAGGAAATACCCAACTATTATAGGAAAACCTTAATTAAACCACTGTAAAAGAAAAGTGATAAAGAGTCAGTGTCATAATTATCGAGGCACTAGTCTTGTCTTTGTAGGTAGCAAATTACTTAGTAATATGATACTTATAGACCGAGAGATGCTGTAGACAAGCGTCGGACTCTGTTGGTAGAAGAGTTTTAGCAAAGGTCTTATCCTTGTATGGTATACAGGATAAACACATTAAAGTGTTATACAAAAATACATTAAAGTTTAAAACCTCTCCAGTAAGGTTCTCTGATATGCTGAATTTGATTGTTGTATTTTCACTAAGATCACTTGATGTTTTGGGGCTATTTCTTTCCTTTTTCAAAAATTGGGCAAATTTTCTGAGGCTCGTAACTTTTGATGGGTAATATTAAACTTGATGAATTATACGAGTTATCAATACTCTGTTTCCTACAGTTTTGGTTACTATTGAGCCGCATCGTTCCTTACTTATTGTTAGTTACCAAGAATTGTATGAAATAAACTTGTTTTTCCTTTAAATTCAGCAAATTATGAAAGACTTGTTAAGTTAAATCGTTAATGCTTCCCTGTTACTACAACTACAACTATTAACTAATTGGAACACCAAGCCAACAGATGCCAACAGAGCAAGCACACGATTCTCCTCCACCCTAATTTAGCCAAATCTTTGCTCTTTACGTGTTCTTTTAAAGTTCCGCCTTACCCTATTCCATCCTACTCGGGGTTCGTTTGGCCCCAAATGAAAAGCCAGAAACACAACCACCGGCAATCTGTCGTGCTGAAATATTCAATTTCTTAATACTGTGCAAACAATTTTATTCTCCTATCTTTAACAAATTTTAAGTAGAACTACAAAAGGCCTAAACTGGATCAAAGCCAATATTGGTGGTCATCTCCCTAAGCCTGGTCTAACATTAAATAAAAAAAAAAACTAGTTTTTTTTAACTGAAAGTAAGGAGCGACATTAAAACTTAAAACGAACAGAAATTACTTCGTATATGAAAGGGGCTGCTTCCTCGTAAACGCCCCGCTCTTTACGCTAAAGTTTGACTCTTTTTCTCAATTCTTCTTTTTAAGACAGTAAAAAACTTTAGCGTAAAGAGCGGGGTGTTGATGTGGAAGCAGCCCCTTTCATATACGAAGTAATTTCTGTTCGTTTTAAGTTTTAATGTCGCTCCTTACTTTCAGTTAAAAAAACTAGTTTTTTTTCTTTAATTTCTGAACGTTTTTGAAACAATGTATGTTTTGATTTTGGCTCTCCGCAGAGGAATAATTAAAACGACATTTGCATATTTTTTTTTCTGGCTAAATGGCTTTCTCATAATTTTGATCGAATGATTTTGAGAAAAAAAAGAGCGAGGGAGGAAGCCTAGTTGCCCTCCGATTTTTTGGTTAATTAAAAAGGCAACTAGAACTTTTAATTTTTTACGAATCTTTTTATTAGTAAAAGATTTACGTAACTTATAAATTAGCTTACGTTAAGAAATTTTGTATTCTCATATTTTTATCACATATATGAGGGGTTCGCCCCCTCGTCAGTACCTCGCTCTTTACACTAAAGCTTAAATTTTGTCCCGATTCACTAAGAATGACCCTTGAATCACAAAAGCCATAGAATAAATAGTTCAAATTACTAAAAATACTTTAGCGTAAAGAGCGAGGTATTAGGAGGAGGTCAGTCCCTCATATGGGTAATAATTTCTGTTTGTTTTGAGTTTTAAGGCTGCTCCTTACTTCCAGCTGAAAAAACTTTTTCATATTTATTTTTCATTGTTTTTTTTTAAATAATGCTAGTAAATCCTGCACGCCCTTCATGGAAATTTTCTTCTCCCATGACAAATTCTCGATGGAAAGTTCCCCCAGCATATCTCCCTCTTCTCAACCCCTCCCCCAACCAAAAAATCCTCCTGAAAACGCCTGTACACTTCCCAATAACCATTACTATATGTAAGCACTGGTCAAAATTTGTAACTTGCTGCCCCTCCCATGGGGACTGTGGGGGAGTAAGTCGTCCCCAAAGACATAGCTATTAGGTGTTTCGACTACGCTGAATAAAATGGCTATATCAGAATTTTGATCCGTTGACTTTGGGAAAATAATTGGCGTGGGAAGGGGCCTAGGTGCCCTCCAATTTTTTGGTCATTTAAAAGGGCACTAGAACTTTTATTTTGCGTTAGAATGAGCCTTCTCGCAACATTCTAGGACAACTTGGTCGATACGATCACCCCTGGGGAAAAAACAAACAAAAAAAAACAAATAAACACGCATCCGTGATCTGCCTTCTGGCAAAAAATGCAAAATTCCACATTTTTTTAGATAGGAGCTTGAAACGTCTACAGTAGGGTTCTCTGATACGCTGAATGATTCTAATTTGATGACTTTTAGGGGGTGTTTCCCCCTATTTTCTAAAAAAACACAAATTTTATCAGACTCGTAACTTTTGATGGGTAAGACTAAACTTGATGAAACTTATATATTTAAATCAGCATTAAAATGCGATTCTTTTGATGTAGCTATTGGTATCAAAGTTCCATTTTTTAGAGTTTTGGTTACTATTGAGCCGGGTCGCTCCTTACTACAGTTCCTTACCACGAACTGTTTGATAGTCTGGAGAATTAAAACACTGTGTTTTTAGTTTTGTTTTCGCTTTCTTTAGTATAAATGACTCCAATTTTTAAGATTACGCCAATGAATCCTAACGCCAATTAGCTATCCCATTAGTAGCTTTTCACAGCATTTTCTTGGCGTAGGAATATAATCAACAAGTCTATAGTCCTCAATTTAGCTTGAGTTACCTTCTTTAATGAAGCGAAAGACAAAACAAATCCCATAAATTGGCAAGCGTATAGTGTTGAAGGGCCTAATTAGACAAAGAGAAAGAGTGAAGAAGGAGTAATGACTGCACGAAGGATAGAATATTATTACTTCTCATTTCTTATCTTTATATATATATATATATATATATATATATATATATATATATATATATATATATACAAATGAAAATAAAATACATATATATATATATATATATATATATATATATATACTACTACTACTACTAATAACTCACTGCAGCACCAAGCCGCCTGAGGCCAACACAGCTACGCACGCTCCTCCTCCAACCTAATCTATTTAAAGCCTCCCTCTTTACACCCTCCCAGGAAGTTCCCATTTCCTTTAAATCCTTATTTATGACATCCTCCCAACCCAGACAAGGACGACCTGCTTTCCGTGTAGCCCCAGATGGTTGGCCAAAAAGGACAATCTTCGGTAATCTGTCATCCTTCATCCGTAGAACGTGGCCTAGCCATCTCAACCTTTCTTTCATTATAGCCCCAGAAAGCGGGATTGAACCACACTTTTCGTACAACCTACTGTTTGAAATACGGTCAGTCAGCCGGGTACCCAGAACAATCCGTAGGCAATTTCTCTGGAAAACATCTAGTAAATTTTCATCTGCTTTTCGGAGTGTCCATGCTTCAGAGCCATATTTGACCACTGTCATCACTGTAGCTTCCAATATTCTAATCTTGGTTTGTAGGCTTATCTTTCTATTCTTCCAAACTTTTTTTAACTGTGAAAAAACACCCTGAGCTTTAGCTATTCTACTTTTAACATCTTCACTGCTCCCACCATCTTTACTAATAATACTACCAAGGTAACTGAAGCTCCCAACCTGATCAATCTTTTCGTTACCTAAGGTCACCTGCTCATCTTCACTTATTCCTAACCTTAGTGACTTAGTCTTCTTAACATTAATTTTCAAGCCTATTTTAGCACCCTGAACTCGTAAAACCTCTAAAAATTCATTCATTTTGCTCACACTTTCATCTAATATGCTTAAATCATCAGCATAATCTAAGTCCAGGAGCGTTCTTCCTCCCCATTTGATTCCATGGTCTCCAATTGCCTTTCCTGTGCTCCTTAAGACGAAGTCCATCAAAATGATCCATATAAAGGGGGATAGAACACAACCCTGCTTAACTCCTGATTTAATACAAAACCAGTTGCTAACCTCATTTCCTACCTTAACCGCAGCAGTATTATTCTCGTACATAGCGCAAATCACTTTAATGTATTTTTCTGGTATACCATATAACGATAAGACCTTTGTTAACGCTGTTCTATCAACAGAATCGAAAGCTTGCTCATAATCGATAAAACTAAGGACCAAAGGTGTTTGACAACGAAGGGACTTCTCAATTATTAACCTAAGAGTGAAAACATGGTCGACACATCCTCTACCTTTTCTAAAACCGCATTGTTCTTCCCTTAAAACTTTGTCTACAGCATGTCTCAGTCTAAAAAGTATCATATTACTCAGTAATTTGCTACCTACAGAGACCAGACTAATGCCTCGATAATTCCGACATTCACTCTTGTCACCTTTCTTATACAGTGGTTTAATTAAGGTTTTCCTAAAATCATTGGGTACTTCCCCTTTTTCAAAAATCATGTTCATAATCTTCAGTAGCTTATTCCTAACCTCAGAGCCACCATATTTAAGGAACTCATTAATCATACTATCAGCACCTGGGGCCTTATTATTTTTTAATCCTTCTAGTACTGTCGCTAATTCTTCCTCACTAAACAAATCTTCCTTCACATCCAAGGTATCACAAACTTTTTCATTTTCATCTATATCTTTTCCTGCAACTGTATCTCGGCCTAGCACATTCCCAAAATGTTCCACCCATCTCTCTTTAACTCTTTCCTCATCACTAATTGTGACCCCATTTCTATCTTTAACTGGGACTAGTCCGGATCGGCTACTCCCTTTCAATTTATTAACATGCCAGTATAATATTTTACTATTATGCCGTCTAGCCGCATCTCCCAGATCCTCAGCAATTTTATCCATCGCCTCCATTTCACATCTCCTTAGTTCATATTTTAATGCTTTCTCCACTTTCTTTACATTCCTTTTGTTTTCATACGACCTATCGCTCAGATAATTCTTATACAAACCCCTTCTACTCTCTATTAAACCTAAAGCTTTTTCACTTATATTCCTAGTTGCTGTCTTAGCACTCTTCCCTAGGACACCATCAGCAACTTCACAAATTGTTTTTCTGAAATTATTCCATCCATCTTCCACATTGTCAAATTTTAAACCCTCAAGTTTAGTACTCAACTGTTCCTGGAATTTTTTTCTCAAATTTTCATCCTGAAGTCTACCAACATCATAACTTCCCGAGAGGGAGTTACTCTTCCGAAATTTCAGCTTTAAATTAACCTTAGACACTACTAGATGGTGATCTTTACTTTTAACATCAATAACGGCACTCCTATACACCCTAGTATCTTGTATTGACCCTGCTAGTCTTCTGTTTACAATAACATAATCAATAAGGTTTGCTGTCTTACCATCACGTGAATACCATGTCAACTTATGGGCCATTTTGTGACCAAACACCGTATTGGTTATAACTAGGTTGTTATACCTACAAAATTGCAAAAGCCTATAGCCATTACTGTTTTCTTTTCCTACACCAAATATATATATATATATATATATACAAAGAAATGAAAATCAAGACGACAAACGGGTCCATGGCCAGTAAATGAAAACGAAGAAAAATAAACAAAATGCCACGTAAAACATACCATGATTAAATGCAGGAAAGCTAAGGTCGACACCAACAAATTCAAAAGTTTGCCCTTGCGACTTATGTATAGTCATGGCAAATGCGGCTTGAAGTGGAAATTGATGTTGTTGAGCAGTACATCCATGTTGACCTTTACTAGAGTCCAGTTTAACTCGAGATATATGAACTTTTTTTCCTGATTTTTCCTCAGTAATTATTTCTTTTCTTTTCATTTTTGACAAGCTTTGATTCTCGTTTTCGCATATCTTCTAAGCACTCGTGTCTTTGCTTTTCCTTTTCATTTTGGATACGCTTTAATTCTTGTTTTTGCACATCTGCTAACCGCCCGTGTATTTGCTCTTCATTTTCATTTTTGATACGTTCTGATACTCACTGGTGCATATCTTCTAACCGCATTTGTCTTTCTTCTTCATTTTGGATTTTGATTACTTCAGTCAATTTAAGAATGCCCTTTGCTTTAGCTAACCGTATTGGTCGTACAGGTTGTTCATTTCCACCCATTGTTAATTAGATTCAACATGGATAATAGATAGTTAATAGATTTAGATTAGATTAATAGGTTTAAAATGGGTGGAAACTAATTTCTGTTTCATCAAGTGTGCCTTAAAACAAAGAAAGTAAAAGAGTTCAAAATAGGGATGAAACCTTTCAATTGAAAGTGAACAGAAATAAAATTATTTAACTGGATATTTCGAACACATATACAGTGTTCATCATCAGCAGTAAAACTGCTGATGATGAATATCATCAGAGTTTCACTGCTGAGGATGAACACTGTATATGTGTTCGAAATATCCAGTTAAATAATTTTATATCGGTTCTCTGTCAATTAAAAGGTTTCATCCCTATTTTGAGCTGTTTTACTGTCGTCATGGAAAGGCAGTGTGGTCTTCGAAGTTATAAACAAAGAGAATCACCACACATAGGTGTAAGGTTAACATCCACAAAGCTGTCTAAAAGGTATGGTATCGTTTGAACTTTTCTGAGCTTTTTGAGCTTTTTCACTTTTTCACTACAACTATGGCATTTAAAAAAAAAGTAAAATTGCTAAAATTTCGAAAAATGAAAATGATCCTATCATAAGCGATTAGTCTACTTTTATTCAGTCTTTTCATTTGCCTTGATTATTATTGTAATTTTTTTTATTGGCTGTTGAAGTTTTAGTAAATACAAAAAAAAAAAAAAAAAAAAAAAAAAAAAAAAAAAAAAAAAAAAAAAAAAAAAAAAACACCGTTCCATGTATAATCTGGTTTCAATTAAACAGAAATTACACTCAAGCTCAGGATTGTCACACGATGAAAAAATTACTAGACTTTAGAGATTTTTTTTGTTTGATTTCGTGGATTTTCTTTAATAGTCTAGTGATTTATGTGCTGATTTAGTGTTTTTTTCGTTTTGGCAATATAAAAAATCAAATAGTGATAAATCGGTAGGGATGACTACCCTGTTCAAGCTGTATAGAGGGTTTGAGAGGGAGTTGAAAAAGTAAGCCTTAAATAACCTTGTTATATGATTTTTTTCTGGAAAAATTATTGTTGATGTTACGCCAAAACGCACTTTTCAGAAGAAAAATTCGTCTTCAGTACGCGTGATTGACGCTCTAACGTTTAGAAGGCTTTGTGGGTGTTAGTCCTACTCGTGTTTGTAGTAATCTTTGTTAGTTTTAAGTTTAACTTGAGTATCCATCTTAATTCCAGTTTGTTCTAATGTTTGTTTATTTATCTGTAGTAATATATTTTATCTTTATGTTTGATGTGATTATTTTGGTTGTTGTTCGTTTTGGGTCCAATATATAGATGGTAATCTGTGTTTGTTTTAAGTTTGAATTAATCCAGTAGTTTTTTTGCTCGTTTTTGGTTTAATACGGCTCTTTACTTTGAATAACTTTTAGGAAAATGTTTCTAGTTAAATTTCCCAACAAGATTACCCAACATTTCAAGTCATAACTGTTGGCAACGTAGCAGTTTGATCTTAAATTAATTAAATGAAAAAAATATTACTGAAAGTCAGGCGTGACATTAAAACTTGAAACGAACAGAAATTATTTCGTATATGAAAGGGGCAGTCCCCTCTTCAACCCCCACACTTTATGCTACAGTTTTTTATTATTTTATTAAGTAGAGTTGTGAGAAGGAGTAATACTTTAGCGTAAAGAGCGGGGCGTTAAGGAGGGACAGTCCTTTCATATACGGAATAATTTCTGCTCGTTTTAAGTTTTAATGTCACTCCTTATTTTCAGTTAAAAAAACTTTTTTTTTATTTAATTTCTGAAAGTTTTCGAATTAATGCAGGTTTTGAATTTGGATCACTGTACATGAATAATTAAAACGAAATGTACATACTAACTTGACTTTTTTTTTAAACTAATAATAACCTTATAGTAACCCAAGTTTGATTTTTGTTTAAGTTGTTTAAGAATGAATCCTAAATCACAAAGACTATTTAATTAGAATAATAGCCTATTTTAGAAGTTCTATTGAGAAGAGGCAACTTATCTCATATACGTAATATTTTCTGTTATAATATTTTGTATTATAATAATATTATGTTATAATATTTTCTGTTCGGTTTAAGTTTTAATGCTGATTCCCACTTTCAGTTGAAAATACTTGTTTTTTTTATTTAATTGCTCATCGTTTTTTTAAATAATGTCCGGAAATCCAGCTCCCCTCCATGGAAAATTACTTTCCCCCAAGAGAAATATCTCTACGACAAGATTCTTCCACGTAACCTAAATTAGCGATATTTGGGGCACAGTATGCGTAATAATTTATGTTCGTTTTAAGTTTCAATGTTATTCCTTACTTTCATTTTGAAAAAATGGAATTTTGATACCAATAGTTACATCAAAAGAATCACATTTTAATGCTGATTTCAAATATATAAGCTTAGTCTTAGTTTCATCAAGCTTAGTCTTACCCATAAAGACTTAGGAGCCTGAGAAAATTTGCTTTATTTTAGAAAATAGGGGTAAACACCCCATAAAAGTAATACAATCTTAATGAAAACCACACAATCAGATTAAGCGTATTAGAGAACCCTTTCGTAGAAGTTTCAAGTTCCTATCTACTAAAATGTGGAATTTCGTATTTTTTTTTCCAGAAACAGATCACGGATACCTGTTTATTTGTTTTATTGTTATTTGTTCTTTTTTTGTTTTTATTCCCAGGGGTGATAGTGTCGACTCAGTGGTCCTAGAATGTCGCAAGAGGGCTCATTCTAACAGAAATTAAAAATTATAGTGTCCTTTTTAGTGACCAAAAATTAGAGGGCACCTAGGCCCCCTCCCTCGCTCATTTTTTCCCCAAAGTAACCGGATCAAAATTCTGAGATAGCCATTTATTCATCATAGTCAAAAAACCTTATAACTATGTCTTGGGGACGACTTACTCCCCCACAGTCTCTGTGGGAGGGGCTGCAAGTTACAAACTTTGACCATTATTTACATATACTAATGTCTATTGGGAAGTGTACAGATGTTTTAAGGGGATTTTTTGGTTTTGGTGGGGGGGAGGAGAAGTTGAGGGGGTATGTGGGAGAGTCTTTTCGTGGAGGAATTTTCCATGGGGGAAGAGCATTTCCATGATGAATTTTTCAAATGAAAGTAAGAAGCAGCAATAAAACTTAAAACGAACAGAAATTATTACGCATATGAGGGGTTCACCTCTGCGTAATACCTTGCTCTTTTCGCTAAAATATTTTTAGTAATTTCAACTATTCATTCTTCGGCCTTTGTGATTCAGGGGTCATTCTTAAAGAATTTGGACAAAATTCAAGTTTTAGTGTAGAGAGCGAGGTATTGACGAGGGGGTGAAATCCCCTAATATACGTACCAAAAACATACCAATATAGAACTTCGTTACGTAAGTTAATTCGTAAGTTACTTATATATTTTACTAATGAAAAAGTTCTAGTTGCCTTTTTAAGTAATCAAACAATTAGAGGGCTACTAGGCCTCCTCTCCCACTCCTTTTCCCTCAAAATCTTCCGATTAAAACCATGAGAAAGTCATTTAGCAAAAAAAAAAAAAAAAAAAATATCCAAATTTCGTTGTAATTGTTTATGTGCGGAGAGCCAAAATCAAAACATGCATTAATTCAAAAACGTTCAGATAAATAAAAAAAACAAGTTTTTTCAACTGAAAGTAACGAGCGACATTAAAACTTAAAACGAACAGAAATTAGTCTGTAAATGAAAGGGGCTTTTCCTCCTCAACTCCCCGCTCTTTACACTAAAGCTTTTTTACTGTTTTAAAAAGTAGAGTTAAGAGAAAGAGTCAAATTTTAGCGTAAAGAGCGGGGCGTTAGGGAGGAAAAGCCCCTTTCATATACGGGGTAATTTCTGTTCGTTTTAAGTTTTAATGTCGCTCCTTACTTGGAGTTGAAAAAAAACTTGTTTTTTTACATTTAATTGTCACATAAACATCACAGTTATGAAGCTGCTCAGGATGAAATTAAATACTAAGATTGGCCGGAAAATAACACAAAACAAATTATTGCTTATATCGGCCATTATTCTATCAAATTCGAACTTTAGCGTAAAGAGCGAGGCATTGGCGAGAGGATGAACTTCCTCGTATGCATAACATAAGGGGATTCGACCTATTAGCAATACCTTGCTCTTTACGTTAAAGTTAGAATTTTGTTCCAATTCTTTAAGAATGACCCCTAAATAACAAAGGCCGTTTAATTAGAATAAATAGCTCTTTCAAAATTATTAAAAATACATTAGCGTAAACAACGAGGTATTTACGCGAGGAAGAACCCCTTATATACGTAATAATTTTTGTTCGTTTTAAGTTTTAATGTTACTCCTTACTTTCAGTCGAAAAAAATTGTTGTATTAATCTATTTTCTGATCATTTTTTAAATAATGCTGGGATATCCAGTGCCTCCTTCATAGAAATTTTCTTCCCCCATGAAAAAAATACTCCATGGAAAGATCCTCCCACGTAACCCATTCCACCCACCAGAAAAATCTCCCCTGAAAACGTCCGTATACTTATCAGAAACAGATACTATATGTAAACAATAGGCAAGGCTCATAGCTTTTAGCCCCTCCCCCAGGGACTACGGGGGATAAAGTCGCCCTCAAAGACATGGGTATTCAATATTTCAACTATGCTGAACAAAATGGCTATCTCAAAATTTTGATCCGGTGATTTTGGGAAAAATGAGCGTCGGAGGGGTCTAGTTGCCCTCCGATTTTTCGGTCACTTAAAAAGGGCCCTAGAAACGCTAATTTTTGTTCAAAGTGAGCCCTCTCGTGATATCCTAGGACGACTAGGTCGATAAGATCACCCCTAAAAAAACAAATAATAACGCATCTGCAATCTTTCTTCTGGCAAAAAAAAATTCCATATTTGCAAAGATAGGAGCTTCCAACCTTTAAAGTAGGGTTCTCTTATACGCTGAATCTGATGGTGTGATTTTAAGATCCTACGACTCTTAGGGGGTGTTTCCCCCTTTTTCAGAAAATAAGGTAAATATTTTTAGACTCGTAACTTTTGACGTGTAGGACTAAACTTGATTAGACTTACATATTTGAAATCAGCATAAAATCAAATTCTTTGATGTATCTATTAGCACCAAAGTTCCATTTTTTTAAAGTTTCGGTACTATTGAGCCGGGTCGCTCCTTACTTACAGTTCTTTTTCACGAACTGTTTGATTATTAAGACTTCTTATTTTCTTGTGCTTAACCATTGCTGTAAGACACTGTTAGGTCCTCCAGTGAAGGAAGCCCCACTTAGTACAATAACGAAGAGCTCTTGTAAAATCTACATTCTTTTTATAGGTTATTGTCATTAGCTTATTTTGATAGCCCGGCCATACATTGGCGTAAGAAAACCAATACTGTTGTACTCTCTGATCACTGGGAATATTTCAAGCATATTTTCATTTCAGGAATATGAGAAAATCCATCATAAAATATACTAAAGAGAAACTGCTTTTTAATTTTCACCCACAGTTGACAAGAGAATCCAAAACTCAGGTAATTTAAGCTGCTATAATTCAACATGTGACCAAGAGAGAGTAAGATCAAAGAATGGATCGTTTTAATAATAACGTATCCAGACTATTTTGCGCAAATAACACTATACAAGGGAATCAAGAGGAGTCATACAAAGTCAGATTGAAGTATCCATTTAATGATTAAAAAATATTTAAAGAATATTTAAAGCAAGAATATTTAAGCAAAATGTTGAAAGCATTTTAAAGATTAACTGAAAAGGGAAAAAGTTTATATCAAAGAGTAGTGGACAATTATCTGATAATAAATTTGGTGTCAAAATATTATATATATATATATATATGTATATATATATATATATATATATATATATATATATATATATATATATATATATATATATGTATATATGTATATATATATATATTAATAAATATATATATATATATATATATATATATCTATATATATAAAAATAAGTTGTCTGTCTGTGGATGGATGGATGTGTCAGGTGACGTCACCTGAAAAAACTGGATCAGGTGACGTCAAAACTGAAAAAACTAAAAAAAGGCAAAAACTACAAAAAAAACTAAAAACTAATAAAAAAAATAAAAAAGCTAAAAAACTAAAAAAACTAAAAAAAGGCAAAAACTACAAAAAAAACTAAAAACTAATAAAAAAGCTAAAAAACTAAAAAAACTAAAAAAAAGCAAAAACTACAAAAAAAACTAAAAACTAATAAAAAAAATAAAAAAGCTAAAAAACTAAAAAACTAAAAAAACTAAAAAAAGGTAAAAAACTAAAAAAACTAAAAACTAAAAAAAACTAAAAAAAAGGAAAAAACTGAAAAATAAGCTAAAATAAAGGTAAAAACCAATAAAAAACTAAAAAAAAAACTGAAAAAACTAAAAAAAGGCAAAAACTACAAAAAAAACTAAAAACTAATAAAAAAAGTAAAAAAGCTAAAAAACTAAAAAAACTAAAAAAACTAAAAAAAGGTAAAAAACTAAAAACAATAAAAAATAAAAAAAAAAACTAAAAAAAAGGAAAAAACTGAAAAATAAGCTAAAATAAATGACGACACTCAAAGAGAAAGCGACCAGGACAAAAGGAATGTTCGATTAGCAATCAACAAAGCACCGGGACACAGGGAGTATAAATGACGACCAGGACATAAGTAAAAAAAAAATTAACAAAACTAAAAAGAAGGTAAAAACTACAAAAAAACTAAAAAGAAAAAAAAAACTAAAAACTAATAAAAACAAAACTAAAAAACGAATGTATATACAGACCGGTACACCGGGATACAAATGACGACCGGGACACAGGGAATATAAATGACGACCGGGACACAGGGACACAACTACAACGGGGACACCGGGGGAAACAGGGGGATATAAATGACAACCGGGACAAAAAAACTAAAAAGAAAAAAAAACTAAAAACTAATAAAAAAACTAAAAAATCTAAAAATCTAAATAAGCTAAAAAAGAAAAAAAAGGAAAAAAATAAAGGAGAAAAACAAAACTAAAAAACGAATGTATATACAGACCGGGACACCGGGATACAAATGACGACCGGGACACAGGGAATATAAATGACGACCGGGACACAGGGACACAACTACAACGGGGACACCGGGGGAAACAGGGGGATGTAAATGACGACCGGGACACCGGGACAGGGAATGGTCGATTAGCAATCACCATCAACAAAGCTCAAGGGCAATCATTAGAATCATGAGGTATAGATCTGAATACAGATTGTTTTCCCATGGACCATTATATGTTGCATGTTCAAGAGTCGGTAAACCTGACAATCTATTTATATGCAAAGACAATGGGACAGCAAAGAATGTTGTATATTCGCAAGTTTTACGTAGTTAAAACCATATATATATATATATATATATATATATATATATATATATATATATATATATATATATATATATATATATATATATATATATATATATATATATATATATATCTATATTCACAGGTGGGACATAGGGACACAACTACAATGGCGCGTAACTATTATGGCGCGTAACAACTTACGCGCGCGGGGGGGCTTGGGGGGGGCGCGAAGCGCCCCCACCAACTAGGTGTTGGGGTGGCGCGAAGCGCCACCCCAACAGCTAGTATATATATATATATATATATATATATATATATATTAATAAATATATATATATATATATATATATATATATATATATATATATATATATATTAATAAATATATATATATATATATATATATATATATATATATATATTAATAAATATATATATATATATATATATATATATATATATATATATATATATATATATATATATATATATATATATATATATATATATATATATATGCCCGATTGAAAGATGTCTGGATATTTTCCTCTTCCTTAGAACAGTTTTGCTCACGTGCTTGTATTGCTACAAAAAATTATTTTTTAGATTTTTTTCTGCATGTAGAACCGACTGATGAAGGTACTAGTGACTCAGATGAATTTTGCTTACAGTTACAAGAGCAAATAGACAGGGTCCCAGATAGATATATGTTTTTTCTTTATTAGGAGATTTTAACGCCCAGGTTGGTAGAAATAGGGATCGATGGTATCCTAACCTAGATAAATTTTGTGTAGGAAAAGAAAGCAACAATAGCTACAGACTGTTGCAATTCTGTAGGTATAAAAATCTAGTTATAACCATTCCGGTCTTTGGTGATAAAATGGCCCATAAGTTAACATGGTATCCACGTGATGGCATGACAGGAAACCTTATTGATTATGCTATTGTAACCCGAAGGCTGGCAAAATCAATACAAGACACTAGAGCGCTGTTATTGATGTTAAAAGTAAAGACCACCATCTGGTAAGGTCTAGGGTAAATTTAAGGCTGAAGTTTCGGAAGGTTAAGTACCTTCCAGGGAGCTATGATGTTGGTAGACTCCAGGATGAGAATTTGAGAGAAACTCTCCAGGAAGAGTTAAATACTTAACAGTTGAGTTTAAAATTTGAAAATGTGGAGGATAGACGGAATAACTGCAGAAAAACTATTTGGGAAGTAGCTGAGGGTGTCTTGGGGAAGAAAGTTAGGACTGCAGCTAGGAATATTAGTGAAAAAGCATTATGTTTAATTGAGAGGAGAAATGGCTTGTACAAGAAATATCTGAATGATAGATCAAATGAAAACAAAAGGAATGTAAAGAAGGTCGAGAAAGCTTTAAAATACGAATTCCGGAGATGTGAAGCGGAGGCAATGGATACAACTGCCGAGGATCTGGAAGATCTAGCTAGACGGCATAATAGTAAAATATTGTACTGGTGTGTTAATAAGTTGATTTGGAGTAGTCAATCTGGATTTGTCCCAGTTAAGGATAGGAACGGGGATAGAATTAGTGATAAAAAAAAGCGTTAAGGTGAGATGGACAGAACATTTTGAAAATATGATAAACCGAGATAGAGTTGCAGGAAAAGATATAGAGGAAAATGAAAAACTTTTCATTTTAAAAAGGGATACCTTGGATGTGATGGAGGATTTGTTTTGTGAGGAAGAATCAGGGACACTACTAAAAGTATTAAAAAATAATAAGGCTCCCTGTGCTGATAGTGTGATAAATGAGTTTCTTAAATATGACGGCTCTGAGGCTAAAAATAAGTTACTGAAGATTATGAATATGATTTTTAAAAAAGGGGAAGTACCTACCGATTTTAAAAGAACCTTAGTGAAAAGTTCACAAGAGTGAGTGTGGTAATCATCGAGGCATTGGTCTGGTTTCTGTAGGTAGGAAATTACTTGATAATATGATACTTTTTAGACTCTGGGATGCTCTAGACAAGGTTTTAAGAGAAGAACAGTGCGGTTTTAAAAAGGTAGAGGATATGTCGGCCAAATTTTCACTCTTAGGCTAGTAGTTGATAAGTGCTTGAGTAATGATATACCTTCGGTCCTTAGTTTTATAGATTATGAGCAAGGGTTCGATTCTGTTGATAAAAGAGCTTTAGCAAAGGTTTTATCCTTGCATGGTATACCAGACAAATACATTAAAGCGCTTAGTGCTAAGTACAGGATTAACATTGCTGCAGCTAAGGTACAAAATGATCACAGCAGCTAGTCTCGTATTAAATCAGGAGTTAAGCAAGGTTGTGTTTTATTGCCCTTTATATGGATCTTTTGACAGGTTTTGTCGTAAAAAGCACCTTTGGTCCTCAGTTTTATCGATTATGAGCAAGCTTTCGATTCTGTTGATAGAAGAGCGTTAACAAAGGTCTTATCGTATATGGTATTCCTGAAAAATACATTAAAGTGATTTGCGCTATGTACGAGAATAATACTGCTGCGGTTAAGGTAGGAAATGAGGTTAGCAACTGGTTTTGTATTAAATCAGGAGTTAACCAGGGTTGTGTTCTATCCCCCTTTATATGGATCATTTTGATGGACTTCGTCTTAAGGAGCACAGGAAAGGCAATAGGAGACAACAGAATCAAATGGGGAGGAACAATTCTCCTGGAATTAGATTATGCTGACGATTTAAGCATCCTAGATGAAAGTGTGAGCAAAATGAATGAGCTTTTGGAGGTTTTGTGAGTTCAAACTACATACATCTGAAAATACAAAGAATATATAAAGTACAAAGAGTAGTTTTGAAAATATATGTTAAGAATAATAAGTCACTAAAGCTTGGAAGAAGTGAAGATGAAAAGTTGACGCTGGGCAACGAAATGATCGATCAGGTGGACAGCTTCACTTATCTTGATAGTATTATTAGTAAGTTATTAGTAAGGCTCAGGGTGTTTTTCCACAGCTCAAAAAAAGTATGAAAAAATAGGATGATAAGTGTGCAAACGAAGATTAGAATATCGGTAGCTACAGTGATGACAGTTGTCAAAGTATGGCTCTGAAGCTTGGGCGCTCCGAAAAGCAGATGAAAATTTTCTAGATGTTTTCCAGAGACATTGCCTTCAAATTGTTATGGTTATTCGGCTGACTGACCATATTTCAAACAGTAGGCTGTATGAAAAGTGTGGTTCAGTCCCGCTTTCTAAGGCTATAATAAGAGAAAGGTAGAAATGGCTAGGGCACGTTCTGAAGATGCAAAATGATAGATTTCCAAAAAATGTCCTTTTCAGCGAAACATCTAGGGCTAAACGGAAATTAGTAGTAGTAGTAAAACATCAAACGCCAGACATTGCTTTCACTTCAAAAGAAAAAAAGAAAGTCAGAATGCTTTCTAATAGAAAGAACCGAGAAAAAGGTATACAAAAGGTAAAGATCAATAAATTATCGTTCTTAAATACAAAAAGTTCCTTTTTCCACCAGGCTACAATTTAGAAAGCTTTAGGAAACAAGGGAAACAAACTAGGAGAAAATTTCTTGATTACCTGGTTGCCAAGATTAAGTGACTGGAAAAGAGAAAGCACTGTCGAATCTCTTCTTTTTCTTTCGATGAACTAGTTAATCGACGCTGAGATTTGGCTTTGTCTGTGACAACTTGAATTAAAGTACCTATAGAAAATAATAAATATGATAAAGAAAGATTTCCTTTTTCCTGCTAGGAAATGAACAAATGTGAACAACATCCTATTTTGTAAACTTTCCTTGTGCTTTCTATTGTCTAACTCTTGATGAGGAAAAGTATTTTAAAAGGATCATCTTTGGTGAAAAATTCTGTATATTAGAAAATTTAAAATATTTTAAGATTTTTCCTTCAAAGGATTTGTCAATTGAAATTTAATTTAATTTAATTAAATTTAATTTTTTGAAAATTTGTCAATTTTCGGCAAAATTGTATCACATGGTGCCTAAAATTTGGCTTGCATTTCTTATTTTTAGTAACGTTTCAACTTAAAGAAATGAACTTGATAGACGAATTATTTTCTTTTGGAGGTAAGGTGTCATTAGGTTTAAGTAAGTATCAAGCTTATAAGACATATAATTTTCTTTTCTTTTAAAATGCTACAAAATTTTTAAATTTATTGAACATTAGGTTGAGGAAATCACATCTGAGAAAAAAAGGCTTCCATAGGGAGATGAGACGAAAAAGTAAGGTGAGGCACAAAAGAGGAGGGAAAAAGACGAAAAAGACAAACCCAGACTCTATGAAAGTGAAAGAAATTAATATATCTTAACGCAAATAAGAATTTTTTTTGACAAAAAGGCACTTGAGTCCCCTTAAACCATTATATCCATGAGTTCCCTTTTAGAAAACATACATAGAGACAAAATGGAAAACGAAAAAAGGGAATGAAAGGAAAAGAGGATCTGAGGCTCCTTTGAGAAGCAAAAGGACTCTTCATTCAGTATCAGTTTATTGATTCATTCAATCAATCAGTCAATCAATTTATTCAACCAATAACTTTACGACAAAAACACTTCAACATAGATTCCCCCATAAGGCTCTATGGCCAGTAAAAAAATTAGGGGGAAATAATAACTAACACTTTTTTTTACTTTTTTCTCTTTTTCAGATGGAAATTCCAAAAAAAGTTTTGTGCAACTTCCCGGAAGGATTCCCACAAATGGTCGTGATAAACCTTTTACCGACTTAAAAATCAGCAACCATGGCATGATGAAAAAGGAAAATGGTATAGAAATTAGGAAATGAAAAAGGGAAATAAAAGGAAGAAAGAAAGAGAGGAAATATGGAAGAGAGAAAAAAAGGACTAATTTTAAGACAAAGGGTTTTAAAAAAACTTAAAATGAAATGAAAAAATGGACAAAACTTTTAACAAAGATAGTGAGCTTTGAAAAAACAGCATCTTTTACTAAATGTCCGACTTTATATAAGCGTCCGACTGTTTCGAGTTCACACCCAAAAGCCTTTATCAACAGGGAAAAGAAGAGAGAAAATAAAGTAAGCTAAAAATTAACCCACAATAGAAAATAGCAACAAATAATTAACTTTACTGTCTTAAATTTGGTTTAAAAGTTTGGTAAAAAGGTAGTGTGGTCAATGAAATTATTTGTGAACCCAAATATTTTTGTTTTACCTACTGAATTATTCACACAGGATCCGATCAGGCTTTGAAAAAGGGAAATTAGTGGGCTTTTTTTCTTGCTCATACACTCTGAACCATATCAATGGCATGAGAAACTACATTACAGAAGTAAACAATTAAACCAAAGCACGTTTCTCCACAGAACTAGTTTTTTGAATTAACTTTCTTAATTAAATGTTTAACCGTTTTCATGTTTTCATTTCATTTTAACAATGAAACAATGAAAAACATTATTGTCTAAGAAATTTATTGCAATTCTTTCCACTGGCTTCAAAATTCACTCTGGAACCAGTAGATCTTAAAAAATTAGGGGCTATCATCCTCCTCTTCTGGCTAACATTTATTGAATCATGTCATTTCTTACACAAATACGTCACAGGAGTTAACCAATGAGATAAAAGCACAAGTTTACCACGCAATTACAAGGTAGTAAGCTTCCGTTTTCTTTTGTCACACAAAAAGCAGATTGTTTTAAAGGATTTCTATTTTTCCTGCTGGACTGATTAGTTATAGATGTAGAAAGAAGGAAACAATTTAGAATTTTCTCTTTTTCTATGATCAATTTGTTTGTCGACAAAGAAATTCGGTGTTATCAGTGAACACTTATGGGAAATAACACAAGCAATAACTGTAGACTTCATTCTACTGAATAGATTAAGGTGGAACAATAAAAAATTATGTTTAAAAGATTTAAATTTTTTGTTCTGCAAGGATTTTTACGGTTTTAGAAAATTACAGGATTTTCAGATCTCAATTTTTTTTAATTAATTCAAAAAACTTCCCGAAAAAGATGTTTTTTGAAGAAAAGAAAAGCCATATTAACTCTAAGATCAGCAGAAATAAATTCCTATAATAGTTCAAACACAAAATAGCCAGAAATTACTATTAAAGAGTAAATGAAATTCAAAACGAACAGAAATTAAATACACACTCAAAGCAAACATTAAGATATCAGGTGCAATATATATTAATAAATATCAAACTGAATAAAAATTGAACGGAAAAATTGAACTGAAGTCAAAAATTAAATCAAACAAAAATCCCTACAAACAGGAGCTTGACTGCTATTCCCTTACCCTTCCCGTAACCCTAAAAGTATAAAGTCTATTGCATCATTGGTGTTATATAGAAAACTATAGACCTACGTATATTGAAAAGTCCTTAGAAATAACTAAAATTCCAATGGAATATTTGGTATGTCAAGATATTAATTGCTGAGAGCAAATCTAGATCTTTGATTTTGATTTTTCATTGTCATAAGTACAAAAGAAATATTTGTAATATGTCTATAGTGTTCAATAGAACGCAAATGGCGAAACAGGCTCTAGACTTTAACGGTTAGAGGACGGGAACGGGTGAAGTAGCCGAACTCCTATTTGTAGTGATTTTGTTTGTTTTAATTCTGACTGGAATATATAATTTGATTTTTTTTCGTTTTCAGATTTATTTATTAATTTATATTAGTACTTGTCACTTATAGGTTTGCTATGAATGTTTGTTCAATTTACGTTCGTTTTGAATTTCATTTTTCTTTAATAGTTACTTCCGGTCGTTAGAGTTTGAATTATCATAGAAATCTATTTCTGCTGGTTTTTAGTTTAATATGGCTCTTGAATTTTTTTGAAAAAATCTTTTTCGGAAAGTTTTTTTGATGCGATTCAATTATTTGATTCAATCAAGATTCACTACTAAAATTGTCCATCTATTCCCAATAGAAACTTTTTTCAATTTATTATTGTCATGATTTGGGATTGAAAATCCAATTTGAATGAAATATACTCTCTGGAGATTTTCCATATATTGACAGATATAGCAAATTAGAGTTTCTACGGTTCAGTGAATAGCCTCTATTCCCTTTTCGGTCAACCAAGAGTGTATTATCGCATATGCTATTTATTTTACTAACATTTTATTTTTACTTGTTTGATAATGCAATTTTGCTGATTTGCATATGAGAAACGTTCTTAGAGATGGTAGCGTTCAGGCATCTGACCCCCTGAAATACTAGAATTTTTACGATTTTGCGGGAGCTTTCAAATATTTAAAATAATTTGCCTGTTTTAGTGTTTTTGTTTAGATTTAAATGGGGTCCATACGTAATCCACGCTATCATAGGGAAAAACACATACATACACACACTCACAAAACCAAACACCAAAAATTCAGCCACACAGGCACACAAACACAGTCAGAAAAACAGGAACCGAGAGAGAGAGATAAAAAACAGAGGGAAAAACACACACAAAAAATCACACAAAGGTCAGATGAATAGGCAAACGCACAGTCAGACACGCAGGCATGGACAGAGAAAGAGAGAGAGAGATAGAGAGAGAGAGAGAGAGAGAGAGAGAGAGAGAGAGAGAGAGAGAGAGAGAGAGAGAGAGAGAGAGACGCACACAATCACACAAGATCACACACACAGTCAGACACACAGGCAAGGAGACAGCGATAAAAAACACATAGAAGGAAAAACACAAATACACACAAAACCAACACAGAGCAGACACACAGGCAATGAAAAAAAGAGAGAGAGACAAAAACACGCAGAGGGAAAAACATACAAACACACACGCAAACACACAAAGTAAGGCACAACGGCACACACACACAGTCAGACACACATGCATGCACGGAGAGAGAGACAGAAAAACACAGAGGGAAAAACACACACACACCCACAACCACACAAAGTCAAACACACAGGAACAAACATAGTCAGACACACAGGCATGGAGAGACAAAAACACATAGAAGGAGAAACACGCACAAAAATACAACCACACAAAGTCAGACACACGGGCACACACACAGTCAGACGTACAAGCACGGACAGAGAGAGACAAAACACCCAGATGAAAAAACACACAAACACAACCACACAGTCAGACACACAGGCACACAAACAGTCAGACACAGAGACACGAGGAGAGAAAGACAAAAACACAGAGAGGCAAAATCACACACAAACGCACACACAACCACACAAAGTCAAACATACCGGCACACACAGTCCGACACTCGGACACGGAGAGAGAGAGAGAGACCAAAAGACCAGGATGGAAAAACACACACAAACACAACCACACAGTCAGACACACAGGCACACAAACAGTCAGACAAAGAGACACGAATACAGAAAGAGAGACAGAAGCACACAGAGGGGAAACACACACACAGCAAAACAAATTCAAAAGCACAGGGACACAGACAGTCAGACAAACAGGCACGCAGAGAGAAACAAAAACACACAGAGGGGAAAACACAAACACAAACCAACAAACACAAACCAACACACACACGCACACATAACCACACACCGGCACACACACAGTCAGACAAACGGGCACGGAGAGAAGAGACAAAAAGACAGAGAGGAAAAATACACACAACCATACTGTGTCAGACACACAGGCATATACACAGTCAGACAAACAGGCACGGAGAGAGATAGACAAAACACAGGTGGAAAACACATACACACATACTCAACAAAACCACATACTCCATTTTGTTACGTAAATATTGGACAAAGATCAATTTTTACAACCAGGGCCGTAAGATCTATCAACTCAGCTGCCATTGACTTTCAAAACCTGTTTTAACTGCTAGAGAAACAATGCAATTTCTATGGGTTTTTCATGCAAACTTGGTCTGTTTTTTAAGGATTCAGCCTTTTTCTTACTTGCTAGTAGGTTAAGTTAACATACCCAAGCAAACCTACGCATGCTAGTTTAGGTTAGATGGCATGCTATTTAATCTAGCCGGAATTCAATGCTAAGTGCGTGGGCCAGCCACATAATTTCACGGTGGTGAGAATATCTACTGTCTTTGCTCAAAGAAATGCGGTATTTTAATTAAGATCTCTGAGATATAGCTCTTAATATATTTATCTCTAATAACAGCCTCACCTTCTTGAATTGTATGCTAGGGGCATGGCAGAGCCACCTATTGTCACGATGGCGTTAAATATGTACAGTAGGTGCTAAAAAACGTGGCATTTTCATTAAAACCTCTCAGAAATATCCGACTAAAAATGTGTCTCTTTCTCTTACAGGTGCGTCTAATAGAGCAATAAAAACGATGCATTTTCGTTCGAACCTCTTAGAGACACATCTTAGTATGGCTTAAATTTACCTCAAATAACAACCCTTCCCCCTTTGGAATTGCTTGCTATGGTGAGTCAGCTACATATTTTCACAACAGCGGAAATATACATAGTCTTGGATCAAAGAAACACAACTTTTTCATTAAAGCCCTTAAAAGGTAGGCAGATTTTATTTTTATCTACAATATAAACGTAAATAAAAATGTCACTACTAATAAATTATTGCAGCGAAATCCAGGTCCTAAGGACTTGTGCTGCAAATTCCTGTTATGATTTATATGTTATAAATGAATATCTAAACATAACAACTTATAACAACTCTGCACCAATAATGGTGCTCCTGATTCATGGAAAGATAATCATTTACATACTCAGAGCATAAATGTTTCATGCTTTGAAGTACAAAAATTGATACTCGGTAATCACGAATCTGACCAACATTTAAAACATTACACCGGAAAAAGCTAGCAATAGTTATGGATTCAATCAGCTCTTTTATGTCCACAATAAATCGAATACTTTTATTTTGCAAAATCTGGATCCTTTTATAATTAGAAAAAAATTGCTGGCCGAATGAACGCAATCGTAATCTATATAAGGACGTACAAGGGAAAAACAAAATGATTTTTAAAACCTTAAGTAACCTACATGTTCTACTAAAAATAATGTAATTGGTTTTGGATGTGTTAACTGCCAGGGAACTACCAACTGTGAAACTGCGTAAACGTTCAAATGCTAAGTTAGCCTTATGTACAACCTCCACCAAACAACTATCAATTACTGTCATTGCAATTTCATCCACAAAAGAGGTCAGTGCCTCCTCTCGAACATGTGAAGCCAGCAAATTACCATCAATAGGATAAAGTAGAGGTCCCAGCACAGAACCTTGAGGCACCCCACACTTAACACTGAACTATCTGCTAAATATATCTGATAAAGCAACTTTGATAGTCCGGCCATGGATTTACGATGAAAACCACTTCACACAAGTTCTGCTTAACCCAAGCCCGCTTAGTCTACTTAGAAGAGTATTAAATTCAACAGTGTCAAAAGCCTTAAGGAAATCTACAAAAACGATTAAAGAAACCGGATTATCATCAAGAGCCTCTCATAAATAACCAAATGCAAAAATGTGCCGCTTTTTTCTTGTAGACGCGTCTAATAGAGCAACAGAAAGGTTGCATTTTCATTAATACCTCTCAGAAATAAGTCGAAATATTGATTGAATTTAGCTGTAATAACAGGCTCCCGCCTGGAATTGGTTGCTAGGGTTCCCACCTTTCTTTAATTCATGGTTCTTTTTGCTTACATTTTATCCTTTATAAGCTTTTGAGGTTTTTTTTGCATTTGTTCGGTTTTAATAGCTTTTTCTATGTTTTAATAATGCTTGTAAGTTAGTTTTTATTATTAAAATATGTACAAAAGCCCTCATTCTTTAGATTTCTTCTTCCAGGACGAATCTTCAATATATTTCGCTAATGCAAATTAAGCATCTTTTAGCCTATGTACATAGGTATGCTCGTTCAAGATTGCCTCTAATGTAAGTGCTAAATTCTTTGTAGTAAAGAGGTAAAGAAAGGCTATTGATCTCATATGAAGGTGTATAATGTTCTAGCCATAATGATACTCTCGGCCTTTATTTCGTCTCTGATAGCACATTCATGTTCAAATAGAGTAATAGACTCTATTAAAAAAATGTGATATGAACAAGTCGATACTATCTGATAACTCCCTCTAAAGCATTACTTAATAGGCAGGTGGTCATCAAGTGTAACAAATTTCTAGTAACCAATTTTTCACCCTACATGTTAATTATTGCAGCCTTAATAGAACACGCAATCCATTACGCATGAACAGGGGATTCTTCTTGCGTGCAATACATTAGCATGCAGAAACTATTTGCCGAATCGAAATGTTAGACAGGCATTTGTATTCCACCTGTCAAGTGCTCCATTCCATTGAGGGGGAACCCCTTTTGAATCCTAATGCAGACAAAAATCTTTGGATTATAAGGGTTCGCTGAAAAAAATGTCATGAACAAAAATGAAATCTCTTAAAGTATCATGAAACACCCATGTGTGTGTCCCCCTCAGTTACAAACAGGGTTTCCTTGCTTGACTAATGGACTCTCATATTCCCTATGACATAATAATTAACTAAGTCTTGATTTGGCGGGCCCCTGAAGGTTTTTAAAACACGCAGAAAACTATTAGGTAACAACCAAAGAAATCATGATTTGGTGGGGACCCCTGCAGATTTTTCCTGACCTTCGTAGGAATTTTAAGAAAAAACTCTCAATAAGGTAAAACCCAAATCCTATTATGTAAAAAAACAAGGATATCCTGATTTGGAGGGCCCCTGAAGGTTTTTAAAACACTCAAAGAAACTAATAGGTAACAGTCAAAGATATCATGATTTAGCGCTTGCCCCTGAAGGTGTTTTCCTGGTCCTCGTAGCTTTTGTAAGAAAGAAAACTCTCTATTAGGTAAAATCCAAACCCCATTATGAAACAATCAAGGAAATCCAAACTTGGTGGGGGCCCTGAAGGTTTTTAAAAACTCAAAGAAACTATTAGGTAATTAACATATGCATCGTTTAGAAAACCCTCCCAATTACGTAGGTGCAGTATGCCATTACAGATGCTCTATAGTATTGCACAAGAACCAGGTATGCGTAATAACGTCTTGAGGGATTAGCAGCTTCAGATTTACCCCCTATTGTTGATTTTAAGAGCAGTGAGGCATCACTACTGTTTTAGCAATAAACTTCCCCTCTGGAGGGGGATACTATCTTACATCAAAGATTAGCTTTGATTCTGAGAATTTTTGGAGGGGCGATCAGTTTCCTGGTAGGGGACACTGCTCATCCTCACCTATAACTGCAGAATATACAATACAGTATCACAACCTAAAACTGAACCCATGAGCACGAACATAGACTGATTTATGTCAATCTGAATATTACAATCTACAACTGCTCCTATAAACGTAATTCATACCCTAATTTATATCCATTTGAATATTTCTGTCTACAACTGCACCTATGATTATGATACATAAACTGATTTATATCTATCTGAATATCACAATTTACATCAGCAACCATGGGTATGATACATACCTTGACGGACGAAAACTTGATTTATATCCATTAAAATATCACATCCTTCAATAATCATCCGCTCAATTGCCAGGTTCTTTCGGATATTTTCTGTTTCGCTTACCTGTAAAATAAGCTATCAATATTTTATAATCAAAAAGTTGTCTTACTTAACTTGTAAAAGTTAATAATAAAAGGACCCATTGAAAGTACCGTTAACCTGTATTTTTCTTAAAGAAAAGATGATCTGAAAGTAAAATATCTCTTTTGTTTATGCAATTAATGCCTTAGACCATATTGCCTTTCCATTTACAAGTAAAACACCATGGAAATGCAAAAATAAGAGTGTAATATTTCAAAAATAACAGTGGAAATGAACAAAAAGTCATTTTTCACCAATAATAACAATAGCTCAGATATTTCGGCTTCATATCTGCTTTATCCGGTTCTTGTATTTTGATATACCAGAGATCAGGTATACCAGATATACCGGATAATAACCTAATTTGTCCTACTTTGGTCTTATTTGTTACAATTACATGGTAAACAGCATGATATTGGACATTATTAAAATGTGAGGTTTTTTTGATGCTTTTGTTTTTTGTTTTTTTTATTTACACGATTTTTTTTTCTAAATTTAGTTTTTTTTTGTGAATAAAGATTTCTGGATGTAGAGTCGAAATATTCGGACTTATATTATTATTAGTGAAAAAAAAAAACACTCATTTTAATTTATACCGTCTCATTTAAAATGTTCGTTTTCTATATTTCACTTCGTCTCTTTCTAGTATATGCGAATATAGGAATATTTTTCCAGACAAATCTACAATCCATGGTTTGAATATAGGCGTCTTAATGCCAAAGAATATAATTATTTTTATTTAATCGAACATGAGAATGAACAGAAAACTAAAGAGTAACCAGAGCTAGCAGCGACTAAAGTTGTAAAAAATTATTGTTCTTACCACCAGGGTCGATCACATAGATACAGGTTTGTTAGATCCTGGAAGAGGTCTCATTCGAATTTACAAGGTATATTCTAGTGCTTCTTTCAAGAGCATAAAGCAATTGAAGGTAAACCAGACCCTGTCCCGTATCCTTTTCTCCATTGGGGCCCATCGCAGCAAAACATAGTGTTGTGTTAAAATTTCAAAATAGCCCTATTAATCAGAGGGGTCGGAATACAAAAAAGAAAAAAAAAATCTCCAATGGTAGTACCTCCTAAGCAACCCTCACAGCAGGGAAAAAGGCTATGGAGAACTGCCGTTTCATTAAAAGAAAATAATAAAAAAAAGTTCCAAAAATAAGTAGGCTTTTATGCGTTGTTCAATTGAGAACCTCCAATAGAGTATCTAAGGTTTTTGCATGATAAAAGTAAGAGTATTATGCCTTGTTTAAGTTTTAAACGCAGAGAAGTTAACTCCTTTGCCTTTCCCCTTTTTTATGCAAAAAAGGATTTTAACCCTCAATGCATCAATACTGATAAGGAATTCGATAGAATTTTTTTTTGAAAGAAAACAGAGAGCGAAAGTAAAAAAACAAAGCAAATAGCAATTATCTAGTATATGAGGAGTTCTGCCATCCCCAATTTTCATAATCAAGTCTGAATCTTCTTCGCCGGTTATATAAGAATATGTACTAATAGAAGAAAAATGAAGATGTAGAAAAAATGAAGATATTAGACTATTTTATGAATGCACATGGTAAAGAATGTGATTAAAGGCTCTTTTCCTATTTCAGAAGTTTTAGTTTTCGAGGGTAATAGCTATGTCTGTGGAATCAATATATCTATTTGTTTTTTTTTCACAATGCTTCTGGAATGAGACCATTTCTTTTAATCAAATTTGATTTAAACAAGAAAGGTTTTAGTTCCTGTGATTGGGAAGCCAATCGGAAAATAAAGCACTTACTATATTGTTTGCGCCCTGAAATACTTTTATAACTGTTGTAACTTAGCATAAAGAGCGAGGAATTAAGACGGCAGTACATCCTCGCGCACAGGATAATCTTAGAGACTTGAGTTTTAGTGTAATACTCTACTTTTATCATTTGAAAATATTATTTTTATTTTTATTTGGTTTTAGCAGTGGCACAAATTCACGAAATGTTTCGACTGGGCCAAGGTTAAAAAAAAAGATGATACGAAAAGCATATTTTGCTAAATTTTACGGTAAATTGTCTAGCTATACAAATTAAATCCTTGTGTGAAATAGCTATGTAAAGGTGCAATATATTTAGGGATATACATTGGGCTAGGCTGAACATAAAAATATTATTTGCGTAAGAAAACGCAGATTTTCTTTTGATTGAAAATGTGTTTCCTTCTAAATACTTGTCCAATATAACCGGTCAGCATCTATACCATGAGGGGTAAACATATGCTATTACACGCTAGTTGATTGCAAAAAAGGGTCGCTTGTAACATCTGCATTATGTGATAAATCGTCTAGCTATAAAAATCGAATTCTTGTATCAAATAGCTATGTAAAGGTGTCAAATATTTAAGGCTAAGCATTTGGCTAGACTGAACATAAAAATATATTTCCGCAAGGAAACTCATATTTTTATTCGATCGAAATGTTTATCTTCTAATGCCCCCACTCCATTAAGTTGGGTAGATGGTGATTGGGTAATTTCCAAAGACTAAGAAAAAATAAGATGATTCTTAACCATATACGTCCTTTTTATAAAAACTAATCTCCATAAATGATCAAATAAGATGTATTTTTCGTTTCATGGAAAACTAAATTTAATTTCTTTTTTAAGGAAAGTTCGGACCAATTCCCTTTCTGCCAAGAAGCTGAGGATTCTACAAGGCAGCGAGAATGTGTCCAGATTACAAGCCCATGATGTAGGGCCCTCTGCCCCTAGAATGGAAGGGAAGAATGCGAGATTTTGGCCTCCAGCCTACATGGCAGTGAAGTCGCCGGTCCGTCGGGACCTTCTTCCCCCATAAAAGGCCATGATGCTACCCCTTCAAGTCCAAAGCAAGAGGAGGACAAGCCCCTATTCAAGGCCATGATGCTACCCCCTCAAGTCTCAAGCAAGAGGAGAATAAGTCCCTCATGCAAGCTGTCGATCTTAATGTAAGTCAGATTATCGATATGTTTCGTAAAGATTAATTGTTGGGACGGTAAAAAAAACTTACCGTTTTTTCTGGTTAATGTATATCATTTTCAGTTTACTATGGGGAAACCAAGACAAATGATGCCGGTCACCCCTATATTGCCTTACCTCTATTTAGAAGACACCACCTTGGGCAATATCTATGTTTTTAGAGCTGAGTTGGAGATCCCTTCAACACTCTTATAAGTGCTACTATCCATACGGATTCAGCATACATAGCACACCCATATATCAGCAAGATTCGGGGACTTCATGACCGAAGGATTCGAGATGTGGGATCTAAGGACAGTGTGAAAGCATCTATTACATAATGTTTCAAACAGTTCGTGGTAACGAACTGTAGTACGGAGCGACCCGGCTCAATAATAACCGAAACTCTAAAAAATGAAATTTTGATACCAATAGCTACATCAAAAGAATTGAATTTTAATGCTGATTTTAAATATATAAGTTTCATCAAGTTTAGTCTTATCAATCAAAAGTTACGAGCCTGAGAAAATTTGCCTCATTTTAGAAAATAGGGGGAAAAAACCCCTAAAAGTAATTCAATCTTAACGAAAAACACGTCATCAGATTCAGCGTATCAGAAAACTCTAATTTAGAAGTTTGAAGCTCTCATCTATAAAAATGTGGAATTTTGCATTTTTTGCCAGAAGACAGATCACGGATGCGTGTTTATTTTTTATTTTTTGTTTTTTTGTCTGTTTTTCCCCAGGAATGATCATATCAACTCACAGTGATCCTAGTGGTCCTAGAATGTCGCAAGAGGGCTCATTCTAACGGAAATTAAGTTCTAGTGCCCTTTTTAAGTGACCAAAACAATGAAGCGCACCTCAGCCCCCTCCCACACTCATTTTTCCCCAAAGTCACCAGATCAAAATTCTGAGATAGCCATTTTATTCACCATAGTCAAAAAACCTATTAACTATGTCTTTGGGGCCGACTTACTCCACCACAATCTCCTTGGGAAGGGCTGCAAGTTACGAACTTCGACTAGTGTTTACATATAGTAATGGTTATTGGGAAGTGTACAGACGTTTTCAGAGGGATTTTTTTGGTTTGGTAGGGGTTTGAAGTGGGGTTACGCGGGAGGATCTTTCCATAGAGGAACTGGTCATGGAGGAAGAAAGTTTCAATGAAACGGGAGCAGAAGTTTCTAGCATTATTAAAAAAATAATGAAAAATGAATATAAAAGTTTTTAAATCAAAGTAAGGAGCAGCATTAAAACTTAAAAAGAACAGAAATTACTACGCATATGAGGGACTCACCTCCTCGTAATACCTCGATCTTTACGCTTAAGTATTTTTAGTAATTTAAACTATTTATTCTACGGCCTTTGTGATTCAGGGGTCATTCTTAAGGAATCGAGACAAAATTTAAGCTTTAGTGTAAAGAGCGAGGTATTGACGAAGAGGTTAACCCCCTCATATACGTAGTAAAAACACACAAATACAGAAGTTCGCTACATAAGTCAATGCGTAAGTTATGTATATTTTTTACTAATGAAAAAGTTTGTAAAATGTTCTGGTTGCCTTTTTAAGTAATCAAAAATTGGAGGGCAACTAGGCCTCCTCCCCCGCTAATTTTTCTCAAAATCTTCCAATTAAAACTATGAGAAAGCCATTTGGCCAAAAAAATAGTATGCAAATTTCGGTTTAATTATTTATGTGCGGAGAGTCAAAATCAAAACATGCATTCATTGAAAAACGTTAAGAAATTAAATAAAAAAACGAGTTTTTTATTTTTTGTTTAATTTTAATGAAAAGTCCGGCGAGATGCATCCGCATTACCTACAAACAGAAATGCAGACATTTCACCCGGACTTACATAATTTTGAGGTGTTTTTCGGATTGTGTGGGAAGTGTTTTTAATAGGGTTGAGAATAATAATTAAAATGGGAGCAGGTCGGTAGTTTTATTTATAGAGAATTTAGATTTAAATGGCACACAGTTTAAAAGGGAAGATGTTTTAAACAGCGGGAGGATACCGCATATCTACTAATATCTCCTTTGCGCATATCTAATAGATAGACATATCTAATAACAAATGAACTAAAATCATTTTATACGATCCTAATAAGGGGGGGGGGGTTAATGCCAGATTTGTCTCTCACTCAATTGGACTATCTGTGTTGGCTTTTTCTACAATTAGCCATGGCTGGATGTCCACAACTATTCGATTTGAATTAAAATTGAATAGTTGTGGGCATCAAGCCATGGCTAATTGAAGCAAAAGCCAAGACAGATAGTCCAATTGAGTGAGAGGCAAATTTGGCATTAGCCCCCCCTTATTAAGATAATATAAAAATGATTTTAGTTGAATCAAAATCAAATAGTCGTGGGCATCAAGCCATGGCTAGTTATATAAAAGCCAAGACAGATAGTCCAATTGAGTGAAAGGCAAAATCTGGCATAAACCCCCTCTTATTAGGATCGCATAAAAATTATTTTAGTACTTTTGCTAATAGATATGTCTATCTATTATTCGTCCATGCTTCATTCCTAGGGCAGTAGAATTAAGATTGATAGTCATAGAGCTAAGATAGTCATAGAACCTATAGTTTTCCAAATGTTTGGTTAAATGGCACGGGTAAACGCGGGTCCTGATTTAGCTGGCCCCTGAGGTATTTAAAACACTCTCTATTAGAAATAATCAAGGAAAACAGAATTTTGTGGGAATCCTGGAGATTTTTCCGGGCCCTCGTTGGCTTTTAAATAATCAAAGAACTATTAGGTAATTAATATGTTCATCGTTTAGAAAAAATCTAATATGTAGCATGGACCCGCGTCTCTTAGAAAACACTCCCTATTCCACAATATGCACCTGTGTCTTGAAGAAGATATTAAATAAAAGCATCTAGATCAGAATTCAAAGGGATAGGGCCCCGATCGGATTTGTTGACGGGAAACCACTCATGCTGCGGTATGGAAATAGTGTCGTGTGGTATCAGTATTGTTAGATAAGTATAGTATCAGTGGTACCAGTATCGTGATATCAGTAGATATGGTATCGCATTTATAAATCGCAAAATATCGCAAATAAAGAAGTATACCAAAATAGAAACTAAGGAAAATAGAAAATAGAACAATTAGAATATAAATCGAAAAAAAGAGATAAATAGAAATTGAAAAAAGTAGTATGCTAAGAAGTGACAATGTTTCTAATGAAGTTCCAGAAAACAAAATGAAAACCTACCTCATCATGCATTTGCCTTGACAGGTCTTCTAAATGTATTCTTGCATTTTCCAGGCTTTTCCTTTCAACATGATTATGTGGCGTGTGGGCAAGGAGTTCGTGCAAGGTAATGATGTATCGTGGTATCTAAATAGAAAGATAAATCAAGTTGAACAATTTGCTGGGAGCATAAATGTCTACCTTTATTATAAATGAAAAGACGGTTCTTAATGACATTAGCAAAAAATGAAGGACTTTTACCTAATTACATAAAAAAAAACAAGTTTTTTTAACTGAAAGTAAGGAGCGACATTAAAACTTAAAACACACAGAAATTACTTCGTATATGAAAGAGGCTGCTTCCTCATCAACGCCCCGCTCTTTACGCTAAAGTTTGACTCTTTCTCTAAATTCTTCTTTTTAAAACAGTAAAAAACTTTAGCGTAAAGATCGGGGCGTTGATGAGGAAGCAGCCTCTTTCATATACGAAGTAATTTCTGTGCGTTTTAAGTTTTAATGTCGCTCCTTACTTTCAGTTAAAAAAACTTGTTTTTTTTATGTAATTTCTGAACGTTTTTGAATCAATGCATGTTTTGATTTTGGTTCTCCGCAGAGGAATAATCAAAACGAAATTTGCATATTTTTTTTTTTTTTTTTTTGGCTAAATGGCTTTCTCATAATTTTGATCGAATTCTTCCGAGAAAAAAGAGCGGGGGACGAAGCCTAGTTGCCCTCCGATTTTTTGGTTAATTAAAAAGGCAACTAGAACTTTTAATTTTTTACGACTCTTTTTATTGGTAAAAGATTTACGTAACTTATAAATTAGCTTACGTAAAGAACTTTTGTATTCTCATGTTTTTATTACATATATGAGGGGATTCGCCCCATCGTCAGTACCTCGCTCTTTACACTAAAGCTTAAATTTTATCCCAATTCATTAAGAATGACTCCTGAATCACAAAAGCCGAAGAATAAATAGTTGAAATTACTAAAAATACTTTAGCGTAAAGAGCGAGGTATTAGAAGGAGGTGAGCCCCTCATATGGGTAATAATTTCTGTTTGTTTTAAGTTTTATTGCTGTTCCTTACTTCCAGCTGAAAAAGCTTTTTCACATTTATTTTTTAATTGTTTTTTTTAATAATGCTAGTAAATCCTGCTCTCCCTTCATGGAAATTTTCTTCTCCCATGACAAATTCTCGATGGAAAGTTCCCCCAGCGTATCCCCCTCTTCTCAACCCCCTGCCCCCAACCAAAAAAATCCTCCTGAAAACGCCTATATACTTCCCAATAACCATTACTATATGTAAGCACAGGTCAAAGTTTGTAACTTGTTGCCCCTCCCATGGGGACTGTGGGGGGAGTAAGTCGTCCCCAAAGACATAGTTATAAAGTTTTTCGACTACGCTGAATAAAATGGCTATCTCAGAATTTTGATCCGTTGACTTTGGGAAAATAATTAGCGTGGGAGGGGGCCTAGGTGCCCTCCAATTTTTTTGGTCACTTAAAAAGGGCACTAGAACTTTTCATTTCCGTTAGAATGAGCCCTCTTGCAACATTCCAGGACAACTGGGTCGATACGATCACCCCTAGGAAAAAAAACAAAAAACAAATAAACACGCATCCGTGATCTGCCTTCTGGCAAAAAATGCAAAATTCTACATTTTTGCAGATAGGAGCTCGAAACTTCTACAGTAGGGTTCTCTGATACGCTGAATCTAATGATGTGATTTTCGTTAAGATTCTATGACTTTTAGGGGGTGTTTCCCCCTATTTTCTAAAATAACGCAAATTTTCTTAGGCTCGTAACTTTTGATGGGTAAGACTAAACTTGATGAAACTTATATATTTAAAACCAGCATTAAAATGCGATTCTTTTGATGTAGCTATTGGCATCAAAATTCCATTTTTTAGAGTTTTGGTTACTATTGAGCCGGGTCGCTCCTTACTACAGTTCGTTACCACGAACTGTTTGATTAAATCAAATAAAGAAATATGAAATAAATGTAGTGATGCCACAGTAAGGAGTTGGACAATATGGCCACCCATTTAGGTATCTGAATAAAAAGAGGGCGCAAAATCCTTGTGGTGGGAACAGCCTCAATCAAGAAATCTTTAATCTGCAAACTATTTGGATCTAAACGGCAAGAAAATTTGCAAGACTTTTTTTTTTGGGGGGGGGGACATGTATAAGAAGAATCACCAAGATTCGTGTCTGAGCCTGTATAAGGGTCCTTATGAGTAAAAATTAACACTGAAAAATCTGAGCTTGTGTATACGAATGTGGAATAGCAATGGAAGGGTACCAATTTCTAGCGTAAATATTTTAATCAGAAATAGTTGGGAACCCACAGAAAATTAAAGCTTAATTCTTAGAAACGCTATTGAAGACTCTTGAAAAATAAGTAAACGTAATATTTAAACGCAGTCAAACTCCTGCATAAATATACAAGATAAACAAAAAAAAAACACATATAAGCAAAGAAAAAAAGAGCAGCAAAATAAAACACAAAATCGACAGATTTAGATCAAACCAATTATTCTGAACTGACCAACAGTGAGAAAAAATGAAACAAAAAATTTCAGCAAAGAAGGAGTCTTAGGCTATTGAAAAATACAAAACATAAAGATGTAACAAGATAAATTAACCTAGGTAAAAAAGTAAAAAAAGGATCGGATTTTCAGCAATATTAGTAGGCTATTACGTGAAAACACAATCATATCGCAAAAATTGGATAATACCCAGATATTTTTGGAAGAGCTATTTCTCTATGTATTTCACTACTTTGGTTTAGCTCTATTACAATAAACTGCCGCTTTCATAGTAATCATAATTTAAGGAAACTGAAACGTTCAGTATTAAATTTGATCCAGAATGCTTTTGACAATTTCGAAATACCAACAAAAAAACGGAAATAAAGTACTTTTCAGTGCATTCCAGGATTAAACTATATTCTGTGCATTGATATTCTGTGCATTTGAGCAGTTGATTCTTTTTACTTTGTGCATTTGAACATTTGTGCTTTATTTGCATTTGTACTATATTCTGTGCATTGATATTCTCTGCATTTGAGCAGTTGATTCTTTGTATTTCGTGCAATTGAACATTTGTGCTTTAATTGCATTTGTTTTACGTTCTGTGCATTGGAATTCTGTGCATTTGAGCAATTGATTCTTTGAATTTCAACATTGGTGCTTTATTTGCATTTGTACTATATTCTGTGCATTGATATTCTTTGTATTTTGCGCTTTTGTGCTTTATTTGTATTTGTTCTATGTTCTGTGCATTTGAGCAGTTCATATAAAAAATACCTTGTTGTTTTATCTTGGCATGATTATGTATCTTCAAAATAATAAAATAACAATCCTAGTAAATAAATGAGTTCAAAAAGAAATGCGGACAGAATCGGCAAGAAATCATAAAAAAAACTATGATGATATTCAAAAACCTCCAAAAATAGTAGATTCCAAAATAAATAACCTAAATCAAAAAAGTAATATAGATAAACTGATTAAAGACTTTCAAAGATCTTTTTTCGCAATCTTAGTTTTTGTTTACAAAATTAGATACCTCTATTATAAACTTTGAAGAGTTTCAATTAAGGTAACTCGGAAGTTATCAACAGCACTAATGCGGATTCTTGAACTCATTAGGTATAAAATACCCTTGCAACGAAGAATAAAATAGTCTGAAACTATCTCATTATCCTCACAAACAAGTTTTGCTTCTATCTATTCCATATTTACTAAGCACTTTTTTTTTTCAACTATCAGTCTGTGAACAAATATCTCGTACTTTGGGGTATTTGGGAGAAAGTATGGAGTACTAAATTTGGTTGAAATTAAATCAAGAATTTATGGATACCCTCACAACCTCTCACAGAAGTCAGGTCAGATATTGACTTCCAGAAATTGCACCTATATACATAACTTTACTTTGTAGAAAGGTATACTGAGATCTGACAGTCTTAATTATACATCATGATAACTAAAGAAATAAAGCCCCCTCACCCCAGTTCATCTTCCAAAGAAACTAAGTAAGGTTCAATTCTCCAAGAAAAAAACTAATAGGCTAATTCTTATTTTGCAGAAAATTTGGTCAAGGTAAAAAATCCCTAAGCGTAAATGCCCGGATGGCAAGAATCTCAGGATACCCTTCCCCAGGAAAGTCAAATTGCATCCGTAAATACCACAAGCAAAACTAGGAGACTGCCTTTTACTTCCTATCAAGTTTTGTTAAAGTAGTTCTTCTTCTTCTGGTAGATTTGTAATTAGCAAGATTCCAGAAAGCCCCCTCCTTTCCCACACGAGCTGGATATCAGCTTGATTCTGTTCAGCCAATATTTAGGCCCAAACTATGCCTACTTAAACAATCGCAAAGAAAATATGAAGTTTCATTTAAAAAGAACGACATATATTTTTTTTAGAAATCTCTTTAGACAATTTGTTTTCTAGAAATTTCAAGGGATGACGGGTTGTCAAAAATAGTTCTTTTCGTCCAAACTTCTTGGGCTAGATGGATAGCAGGTGGTCTTCGGTTAATGTGGGAGGATCCGGCAAGGAAAAATTTAAGGAAAATAGGAACTTACTGGGAAAATCTAGAGAGAGAGGATTTGAAAATATTGGGATGGAGGAAAAGCGTGCATAGCTGTGTTGGCCTCAGGCGGCTTGGTGGTGCGGTGAGTTTTTAGTAGTTGCAATAGAATGAAAGTATACTTTTCAATTTCAGACCAAAGACTCCAGGGTCTAAACAAGGACAACGCTAAATGGGCCCAAAAAACTAGACTCGAAGAAAAAGGTTTCAATTTTTACCTCAAAAACTGCTGCTGAACATTTTATAATCTTTCCTCTCCTTGTCAAAACCACATACCAAAAAGAACTTTGAATTTCCATCTATTACCATCCCCAAGCTACAGGCCGCTGCTCGAAAAAAATCTATAGCAGCAAAAATATTTCTCCATAAGTCAATTAGGAGTTACAACCTAAATAACAACAAGGAACACTCCCAAGTTTCTGATTCAAGAGAGTTTGTCAACATATCAACTATGACAAGGTCTATTTTAGGCATTACTCAGCCAGAAGGTGCATGATTTTATGTGGTTTTAATATTGCAAGGTGAGGGTTATCAAACAGTGGCGGAATTTGCCATGGCATACAAAGGGGGGTTCAACTCTCCGTCCCAGACCATGGTTTGCTCCCCATCAGACCCCAGTTTGTATCTCCTTGTCAAAACTAAGATAAGCCTACATAATTCGAGCATCCACAGAAACGGGTAGTTTTCTATAGTGTATATTTACCTCCATGGTACTATTTGGCTCATTTTTCAGTTTTCACTTTGATTTTCACATGGGAAAGGGGAAATTTGCTTCAACTTTGCCCCCTCCTACGGATTTTGACGAAATTACCCCAATGTTAAAAAAATACCTGAACCCCTTCTGCGGATAAGACTTTGGCATTTATTGTCTTCTTATAAGGAAATATAAAAGCGAAAAAAAGCAAAAGCTTTTTTTTTAAAAGTTTTTTTTAAGTTTTTTAAGCCTCTCAGCTCATTTGATCTAATGTAAAACGAGTAGAGTAAGCTGCATTTAGAAATCCTTAAAAAAAATCATAAAACAAATAAATCAAAATAAAGTGACGGTAACTATGCATTCGTAATTGATAAAATACAAAAAAATACCTTTATCTCACTGAATTATGTTACTAATCTATATTCATACCATTTAATAATTCTATTGTTAAAGAATTTTATAGATTTCCTTTTATAGATTTCTGATGTCCTTATTTTGTAAATACAATTTTCCCAGGAATAAAATTTTGGCAACAAAGGAAAGAAGAATCACCATCTGTTTGTCTAATGGAGATATAGCACAGTTAGGATTTTCGTTTCTAAAATTCATTGATATATCAAAGTAACGGAGGTATGACAGACATAAAATTGGATGGTATTGATTGCCTGAATTAGTTCTAAAGGTATTAAGCTACAACATGTTATTTTCTACAAGATTGTATAAAGCAAAAGAATCATTTTTGGTTTATTTGATTATAAATATTGATAGTTTTTGTTTCTTAGAGAATAAAGCGAGTTTCGAAGAATGGGAACGGGGTTTCTGGAAATAATTTTTAATTTGTTTGTTCCTTCATGCCCAAAGATGAAATAGCGACTTTCTCGAACTAGAGGAATAAGAAAGCCATCTATTTTTCACCCTAGGTATGATTATCGCTGCAAGTGGATTGGTTTGGATTAACCCCCGCCCATTGGCTGCGACTTTAACCTTACATTTTTTTTCTATTTTTTTCTTTTTGCCTTTTATTCCCACTATTGTAAAATGTTTTATATGGCTTTGGCTAGTTTAATTTCAGCCTTGTCTTTTGCACAGTTTGTTTGGTTTCTATAAGTGCTGTAAAGTAGCTCTACTAAAGAGAAAAGAGCAGCAACTTTCTTATAATTACACGATAATAACAAAGTACTTTAATTTCATTGCTTTCCTTTAGTGACGTTTTTTCATAAGTAAAATCAAATATTACTTCTTCCCGGAGAGACAAATAACCCCAAGGTTAGAAAACCTGGCCCAAAATCTCATGTGCACACCTTAAAGCTAATAAAAATAATGAAAAGTTAAGTTCCACTTGATTGGTTCTTCTGTTTAAAAATTTAAGCAAGTAAAAGTGACGGAAGGTCTCAGTTCCAAAATTTTTACAAGTGCTCCCTTTGGGTGTCTTTGATTGCAATGTTATTTACTTTGTGTAATGTATTACGATACGAAGGGTGACTTCTGAAGAAGGTCCAAAAGCTGACGTTTTAAGAAAAAGAAAGAAGTTAAGGGCTGTCATATGTTTGAATTCGGTTTATTTGAATATGTAATACTTTTACTTTATAATACTATTATAACTATTTCATATAATTTATAAGTACTGCAATAGAAAACTAACAGAATATATATATATATATATATATATATATATATATATATATATATATATATATATATATATATATATATATATATATATATATATATATATATATATATATATATATATATATATGTGTGTGTGTGTGTGTGTGTGTGTGTGTGTGTGTTTGTATATATACATATAAAAAGCACAAGACACTTACATCATTCAATTAATTAGTCTCAGATCTATCAATTCACCTAACCGGAATAATGGTATTACTTGTACATTTTCTTGGAGGAGGATCTAAACTTGCTTATAAAATGGGAAAAATTAGCCTTTTTTCAAAGATTTTCAATCCATATTCAACGTGTCTTGAATATAAACAAAACATGTTCGAAAAAGTACAAAAATGTATTTCAGTAGATAGATGGAACTGAATCTCAGCTATTGAATAATAGTAAAAGCGTTGTCTATTGCTATAAATTAAGGCCACAAGTGAGCAGACAAACAGCATACCAGGAAATTTCCCGGGAATCTAAACCTTAACAATAAAGATTTTACAGTATAAAATGTCACGAACATTTTTGTGTGATGGGAACCGTTGAATGCAGTGTAGAGTATTAGTTAAGAGGGCTAGGGCATATTTTAGTAATTAAGGATAACGATTACCAAAACTCAAATTTTGGCCATCTTTTTGAGGCCAAACAAACAGCAGGTCGTCCCCATGAGGATTGGTAAGAGGTTGTAAGACAGGATTTAAAGGAACTATATGGGAGGGAGGAAAGAGTGAAGCCGTCTGGATGAGAAGAATGAGCAGAACTGTGCAGGCCTCAAGCAGCTTGCTGCAGCAACAGCTGTGCAGCATCTGCAGCAGCTGTGCTGCTAGTAAATGTTTAAAGTAAAAGTGAGTTTTTAGAGTAAATTCTACAAAATAATTTGAATTTATTCTAATTCTAGGCAATAGAGAAAATTCTTCTTGAGAATTTGTCATAAACAAATGCTTTCGACAAACAAAAAGGACATTATAGACGCATTTAGAAAAGGAAAAATTTAACTTTATAGTTTTTACAAGGTTTGGTAACGCAAGAATTGTCTTTAGGTTACAACAAAGCTTGAATAAAGTGTCCATTCTAGATGGATTACGAACAAATCTTTGGAAAAATCAAGCCCAAGACATTTGTCTGCGCTCCGAATTGTCCTTGCTATTTTTTATATTTACGGCATGATTTGCACCTTTATTCTCTTTTTTTTTAAGCTTTATTCTTCTTTAAATGATGCCCCCCAAAAGCGGAAACTCTTGCACTAATGTTATAGACCTCGAATTCAGTCTTTTTCCGACATTTAATTAAATTTATTTTAATTATATGCATTGAAAAGCAATATCATTTCAAAAGTGTCTTCATTTTAAATTCTGTTGCCGACTTCAGACTCGTATTTAAAAAATATCTTCTGTGAGTGTTTAGACAAAAAAAATTAATAGAGAATAGTAAAGATCATGTTGGATTATTTCTAGAAACACAAACAAAGAATCATCTACCAAGAAACCGGTCAAACTTTCTCTTGTAAAGCAAGTAATTTGCTGCAAAGAAAGTTCCCAAGGTGGGAGGGGGATGCGGAAAAAAGAAAGTATTTAAGTAGTAAAATCCATGTAGCCTGATTTTCATTTTTATTCGGGACAAATGAGTGGATTCTCCTCAGCCATAGGTCAAAATGGATGTTTTTCACATCCTCCTCAGTTACTAATTAAAATAGACGTAAACTACTTCTTATATAGAAAAATTTGCTCGTGTTGTAGTTTTCCCGAGAGGGCACCCATTTTCCGTGCCCTGCTGTACATCTCAGAGCAACATGTGTGCCGTATATTTCTGTCACGTTTATGCTGCTTTCAGCCATGCTTGCCATAGTTTCCACAACACTTAGCACAGTTTCTGCCACCTTTGGCGCAATTCCGCAACGCGTAGCACGTGTCATCTGGTACACGAGATTTCTGGCACTGGGCGCACGCTCAAATTTTCCATTGATTTTGTGAAGTAAGGATTATTTTCAGATTAGAACGGAGCTTGAACCATTTTTCCGTGCCCGTTTGGTTACGTAAAAATCTAAGAAATTCGAACACAGGACATTTTCTCTTCTGTGTGTGCGATTATCTGACCATTAGGGGTTGGATTAAAAGTCTTTATAAGAAGGGAATTATTAAAAAAAACTTTTTAAAATTATTAGTAGTTTAAAATCTAAAGCTGCGGCCGAGGAGGGTCAAAAGATTTTTAGGAGCGCACTTTAGAGCTTTCCTGCTAGTGAGAGGCATGAGCACAAAGCGAAAATGGGAATTCAATATCATACCCCCCCTCAAAACTTCGAACTGATTCCACTCGTCCCCATCATTTCCTCTAATTTTCAGATAATTTTTTTTCCTCATATTTTTTTCTTTTGCTACCTATCAAAAATTTTTATTCCCATCCGTTCTTGACTGCACATGCTGGATTTTTTAGTCTTTCCTACCCTGTGTACTCGTTTCCTTCCCTCATGTGTACCGTGAGTCATTCTGCGTTTCGACTGGTCTAAAACTCTAATTTGGCATTGTTATCACAACTGTACCTTTTTTTTATCAACAATGTATTATTCGATACGTCTTTATCGTCAACGCTATATCTGTTTGTGCTTAGAACTGAAGCAAAAGTTCTTGTATTAATCTTATAGACCTTAAATTCCTTTTATCCCAAAATTCAATTAAATAAAACTTAATAAAAATTTATTTGAAAGCAATAGCATTTTAGAAATTCTTTTTTTAAAAACTCTGTTGCGGTTTAAACTCATATTTTCAGAAACAACTTTTTGCGGGTTATTTAGGATGACAAGATTTTTAATGGTGCACTTCTGAGCCCTCTTGCCAATGGCAGGGATGTGCATAGTGGGGGAAGTGGTATTGATCTTATGCCCCATGCATATCTTGATGCTTTTGGATTGTTCCGATTATTTTCCATCCTCATCACTTGTTTTTCCTTTTTATTTTAATTTTAATTTTATCTCTCCCTAGAGATAAAAGCCCCAAAAAGGGGCTAGTTTTTGCTGATTTTCAGATAAACATAGTCGCAAACGATTGAAGATTGAAAAAGAAAGGATTAACTGATACTCCTATCACCAACAACTTGTAGGCCACCATGGCCAACACAGCTAAAGAGACTCCTAATACACACATTCCATTCAAAACTGAACTCTCAACCTTCAACTCCTATATACCTTCTTTAATACTTTTGGAGGTTTTGAGATTTCAAGGTGCGAGATTTTAGGGTGCAAGAAATAATTTTAATAAACCTACATGTACTACGCTTAAAAAGAAGTGAACACGCTTGTCAACCATAGCTACACAACTGACCATATGTTTGGCAAGTCCCTAATGACTTGGAACTCTACGGTGATATTACAGGACTGAGTAGATTACTACAAATAATGTTGTAGTCATTAGGCCTGGGCTCAATGCTATATTATTGAGTTTGTCATCACGTACTTTTTCCATCATCAGGACCTATTCGAAACCTTATTTCAGAGCAGAGAGCTTATCATCCACGTTACCAGTCCATAAAAGTCGAATATTTCATTATCTCGACTAATGAAGGAAACCACATTACCTGATGCATTGGATAAGTCAGAAAATTGTCCAGTGACCGTCCTTGGCAGGTTGATTTATTTTCTAGTCGTGTGAGGAGTGCTGAGAAAGCCATGCTCTGCTTACATTCAGTCAAGACTTGTAGACTAAAGTGGTGATTCCGCACATATTCTTGGTATATATGAAGCATAGGAAGCAACATGTCGAACAGATCTCCTAGGGGGAAAAACACTGAAAATAATTGTATATACAGGATCATTTTTTAAGGGTAAACATTGCCTTTAAATACTCAATTAAAGTTTTAAGCTTAATTAAATTTTTATCGCAGGCAAAACTTTAAACTTTTTTGATTTAAACTTTAAACTTTGATTTTTTTAATTTTTGAAACTTTGATTTGATTTAAGCTTTAAACTTTGAAACTTAAAGCTTTTTTGATATAATGCTTGTTTTGATTTTGGCTCACCACAAATGAATAAATAAAATTAAATTTGCCTATTATTTACATAGGAATAATTTCAAATAGTCAACACTTCAAAGTAACACAAAATAAGATGGTTCAATTTTTGCTTTTAAAAAATTCAATTTTTAAAGTTTTACCAAAGGCACAACTTTAAATGCTTGCTGTAATAAGATTACAGTAAATCACTATTTGATGCCGTATTTATGTAAATGTCTCTTAAGCTTTCGACAAGTCAGAAATTAAGTTATTAAGCTTTGAATGAAAACACTATGGGCAGCAGCATTTAAAAGCAACACGAACCACGCACAAACTCACAACACGCAACAGCAACACGCAACACTCACAAACTCACGCACCACGACATAATACGATAAAATTAGGCGTCTGATAAAAAAAAAAAATAATATATTTATGAAACCAAAAAAGAGGGTGATTTCCAGCCAGTGGAAAAAAAGCGAAGAAACATTTTGGCCAGGACCTCTGCCAAGCCGTCCTCAATGCTTAACACACAGATAGAACAAAAAAATAATGCAAACCTTTTTAAGTAAACTCTAACAAAACAGGGAAAATATTGAAAGAATGAAACAAGCCAGAAACAAATGAAATAATTTTCAGAAATTTGTTTGGCAAGAATTCTGTCCTTGTGATTAACTGTCTACTTGGCCAGGACCTCTGCCAAGCCGTCCTCAATGCTTAACACACAGATAGAACAAAAAAATAATGCAAACCTTTTTAAGTAAACTCTAACAAAACAGGGAAAATATTGAAAGAATGAAACAAGCCAGAAACAAATGAAATGATTTTCAGAAATTTGTTTGGCAAGAATTCTGTCCTTGTGATTAACTGTCTACTAATCTGATTTTTGTTAATGCTGTCAATTGATCTTGGCTCAATTAAATAAAAAACAGGTTTTTCCAACTGAAAGCAAGGAGC
Organism: Artemia franciscana; assembly: GCF_032884065.1. Classification (NCBI taxonomy): domain Eukaryota; kingdom Metazoa; phylum Arthropoda; class Branchiopoda; order Anostraca; family Artemiidae; genus Artemia; species Artemia franciscana. Next base: position 41,077,885 of record NC_088879.1, on the reverse strand, counting down.
AACATTAAAACTTAAAACGAACAGAAATTGTTACGTATATGAGGGTTGCTTCTCCTCAACATATCGCTCTTAACGCTAAAGTTTTTCAGTACTTTAAAAGAAAAAGCTTCTTATTGTTCCAATTAAAAGAACGTAGTGTTTCAGGATTTCAGTGTTTCAGTGTTTCAGGCGTTTGCTAAGAATCGGGACGGAATTCAAACTCCTTAGTAGCTCCTACTTTCAGTTGAAAAACCTGTTTTTTTTTTTATTTAATTTCTGATCGTTTTTTAAACAATGCCAGGAAATCTGGCTAGACATCCACGGAAAAATCCCGTTTTCAGACCAGTTTATTTCTTTAGACCTGTGGTTCTCAAATTATGGTACGCTTACCTCTTGGAGGCACGCAAAATTTTTTAGGGGGTACACGGCTAGCCAACAAAAAAATTAAACAACCCTTGGCAATTCTATTATATTTAGGTATAGTTTACTTAGTACCAGTAACTGAGAAGGGGTACCTTGAATGTCTGGTGGGTAAAAAGGGGTAAATAAAGTCGAGACATTAGAACCTTTATTATTAATAAAAAAATCACTGTTTTTTTAACATTATACCCATTTTTCTATATTTTCATTTGTTTTTTTTTTGTAAATAGAATTGGGGTGTGGTCTAACAAATCTTCTACGAATGAATTTATTTCTACATGTCCTTATCATGGCTGCAGCGGTAGCCGCAACTCAGTAAGGAATGAACCTCGGCCCATATTAGCTAACTTTAAAAAAAAAAACGTTTTGAAGAAACGTTTTAAAGAAAAAGTAGGGAATTAGAAAAATAGCCCAAAACTTGCACAAAATGGCGTAGTATCGAAATATATCTTTTAGGAATTCGCTTTTAAAGGTAATAAAGCTGCGAATAACCCAAGAAGAAACATCTTCAGAATTTCACTGCTTAAGCATGGAATAATATCTATAAAAACGAGATTTTTTCCAAAATAAAAAGAGCTAAAAGTAACATAGATATGCTGCTGAAATAATAAAAGCATAGGAACGAAAAGAACAGATAAGGCCACTTTCTGTTCACCTTCACTCAGGAATTAGAATCAAAACGGTCATTCAACGCATATCGTCGGTATATACGAAGCTCAAAAATTAAAGCTGAGAGACCTCCCAGGGAGATAAAACAATTAAAATAATTGTACACTATATTTTATACTGATTTAGAGGCAACTCTTTGGATGTATGGAGTAGAGTAACTCCTCATATTGGGGGGAGGGGAGAAGAAACAAAAGGGATAATTTTGGGGAAAGGAGAGAATAATTTCTTCAATATAAATTTTAAAATACATCTATATTTGTCATTTTATTTCTCTCCATTTTCGTTGCCATAAAATTACAATTACCTTTAACTCTTTTCTTCTCGTCAGGAATGACGAGACAAACTTTGACTAAACAAATGTTAAAGTCTTTTAGTGATTGTATTAGTTACACAGTCACATCAGGGCTGTTCGTGATGATCACGAACATAACGTAACGTTCTTCAATAAAAGTAACGTTCCGACTTTACTTTTGAGTTCACAGTGTTTTGTATTATTAAATGTAAGAGGGACGTCGAAATTATTAACTGCTACATGAATGTTAGGTTAACATGAACTTTTACGCCCAGTCCATATTTCAGTCATACTTTTTGATGATTTAAAAAATAATCCATAACTACTGAGTCACTTAAGTTTTCCATTCGTAATTTCAGAAGTTAAACTATGTTCAGCATCAAGCATATTATTAAATAGATAATTGTAGATAAATATAGCATAGACAATTGCAGTTAAAATTTCAGACAAGGCCATATTCAGGAATTTTTGTTTGGTGTGTGATTGGGGAGGGGGAAACTAACTTATAAAACACGTCAAAAATTTGTTTACATGAATTTTGGTTTCTTTTTTACGAGTTACACAAACATTCCGGAGAGAGGGGTTTCAAATCCCATAACGCCCCATGAGTACGACATCGATTTAAGGCATATTGGGGATTAAAAAGGTAGGAGATTAGAACGAATATCGTAAATATCGCATCTTTAAGATAAATCTGACAAAAAAACTTTCAGACATTGTATAGTTGCGAACAAATTAGTCTTCTAAAAGCTATTCGAACAATTTTTTTTCCATTTCAATTTTCTCTTTTGTAGCATAAGTGTAATGATACAGTCATAAACAAAACACATGTGATTAATAAATCTTAGCTTTGTAGCGATAGTTGCAGTGGTGTAGGTAGAGGGCAAGGGGGACAGCTGTCCCCAGGCGCAGCCTCTGAGAGGGCGTTAAGCTGAGTTTTTTTTCCGCCCCGGGCGCTGAAAACCTTAGCTATGCCTCTGGAAAGTTGTGACTTTGAAAGTGCCCGGGCATTACTGTCAACAAAATTTGAAAAAACTAATTTTTTTGCTTTTATAAATCGAAAAATTAGAGGTAAGTTTGACTCAATCTCAAATATCGTAGATATTATATATTAAGAACGTAAACTAGTGGTTGGAACGTAATAAGTGGTTGAAGAAATAAATCAAAAGAAAGTAAACTGTGAGAAATAAAAAGGATGATGAAAAAGTTAGAAATAGGAAACCAAAGATATTCTTTTGAAACTCCTTTCAGACTTTTGAAAATGATATATGATTCTCAAAATTGAAAGTGTTTTCAAAATAACATTTTAAGAATTAGCCCTTTGTTTGGCGGAAATGGGCTTAAGTTGAAAGCACTTTGTCGAGACGTTTTATCTATTTTCTCTTAGTTTCTCGTCTTTTTTTCAAAAGAGAGATTTCCTATTTTCAAAATGAGTCTTTGATCTTCCGAGTTTCCACCTTCTTTGTCGGATAAGACGTTGAGAAACAAATGGAGCTATCAAAAATCCAAGCGTACTCAGTACAAAATATCAGTCCTCATCAAGTGTAGCTTAGCCTTACGGAAGAGTTTTTTTGTTGTTGTAAATTAAATGTTGTTTAGACCCTGAAACTCCGAATTATGGATGCATGATCAGTATATTAAATGGACGTTATAATGAGAAGCTACGTTTTTTACGGGTTAAGGAACAATGCTTTTTCCACCTGTTGTGGTGTATCTCACTAAAAATGTAAAAACTATGCAGAGTCTAAATTAATTTTGGAAGACAATCATCTATGGTAAAAGGACTTTCTATTGAAAAAGCTCTTGTTTTACAGGATTGAAAATAATACCAGTTCGCATGTTTAGATGGTCCTTCTAAATAAATTTCACACAAATTATCTAGAGTGTAATTAGAATTTTGGGCTCAGGGCTATTATATTAAATGGACGTTTTATTTAGCAGGCTAAACATCAGTTTCGCGTACTTATCGGTTATATAATAGACATTATACAATTTCGATCGCGAATTATGCGAGCTTGGAACAAGAAACTGGTCAAGCAACTTCTTTATGCCACACAATTAGCTTTGGTTTGGTTGCAAAATAAATTATAGCTATATTACATTTAAGCATTTAGTTTGTATTTTGGTTTTCTTATGCCACAAAATTTGGGCTATATATTTGCACATTAGGGGGAGGGGTACGGGTAAATAATAACATATATTAAATAGGCTGCGTATTTAATATATGCTATGCTTTACCAACACCCCTCCACCCTAATGTGCAAATATATAGCCGAAATTTGTTTCTAAACTATTATATATTCATCATATTTTGTTTCATTTCATTGGCATTAATAAAACTTCACTCCCCGAGTGTTTATTATATAATCGATACCCAGTTTTGCACTGGTTAAGGAATAGCGTTTTGTTTCACATGTTATAGTATATCTAACTAAAAATTAAAAAACTATGGGAGGTGTGATTAAATTTTGGACAACAAACAGCTATGTTAAATGAACGTCCTATTGAACAAGCTCTTTTTCACATGCTTAGGAACAATGCATGGGTACTAATATATTATACGAGAAACATCCGAGAAGTGAAGTTATGTCAATGCTAATGAAGTTTAGGGTAGGTTACACTTCCAACGATGTTGCTTCTCGTAAGAGTACAGATTCATAGCGAGTCCATGACGCACTGTTTTGTCTTGGACCACAGTCCCTTATCCTGTAAAAATATAATTGCTTCTTCTTCAGTCCTTGGCAAATCCCAAATCTTAATTTGAACATCCATGGTGAGACACTATATTCTAACACTATGGATTGCAAACTAACCGGTATTGTCCTACCTGATCTTCGCGATCCAAATTCTCGAGTGTTTCTCGTATCAAACAGTTCGTGGTAACGAACTGTAGTAAGGAGCGACCCGGCTCAATAGTAACCGAAATTCTAAAAAATGGAATTTTGATACCAATAGTTACATCAAAAGAATCGCATTTTAATGCTGATTTTAAATATACAAGTTTCATCAAGATCGGTTATACCCATCAAAAGTTACGAGCCTGAGAAAACTTTCCTCAGTTTAGAAAATAGGTGGGAACACCCCCTAAAAGTCATACAATCTTAACGAAAATTTCACCATCAGATTCAGCGTATCAGAGAGCCTTATTGTAGAAGTTTCAAACTCCTATCTACAAAAATGTAGAATTTCGCATTTTTTGCCAGAAGACAGATCACGGATGCGTGTTTATTTGTTTTCTTGTTTTTTTGTTGTTTTTTTTCCCAGGGGTGATCGTATCGACTGAGTGGTTCTAGAATCTTGCGAGAGGGCTCATTCTAATGGAAATTAAAATTTCTAGTGCCCTTTTTAAGTGACCAAAAAAATTGGGGGGCACCTAGGCCCCCTCCCATGCTCATTTTTTCCCCAAAGTCACCAGATCAAAATTCTGGGATAGCCATTTTATTCAACATAGTCGAAAAACCTAATAACTATGTCTTTAGGGACGACTTACTCCCCCGCAGTCCCCATGGGAGGGGCTGCAAGTTGGCAACTGCGACCTGTGTTTACATATAGTAATGGTTACTGGGAAGTGTACAGACGTTTTCAGGGGGATTTTTTTCTGGTTTAGGGGGGAGAGTTGAGGGGGTGGAGTTACTTGGGAGAATATTTCCATGGAGAGTCTTCTCATGGTAAAAGAGAATTTCAATGAAGGGGGCACAGGATTTTCTAGCTTTATTTGAAAAAACAATGAAAAAATAAATATGAAAAGTATAAAAAAATTAATATTAATATATTAATATTAATATAAAAGAAAGCCTAGGGAACGACCCAAAAATAAACGCCAAGTTCATGGTCATTTAAGCTTCCTTCACGTGAATACACGCAAAATTTCCAACCAAAAAAAATAATTAGAAACTACTAGGAGGCATTAGGATTTTAGAAATGTATCAAACATTCATTTGCTGATATTTCCATAAGAAATAAATTTGAGATAGTCACCCACTTTTTTCTCTCTAGCAAATATGTTCGTTTTAAAACGGTTTAAAGAAAGTAAATAATAAAATTACCATGCATATTAACACTTCGGCCTTCATTAGGAGGAATAATAGTAAAGTAAACCGGATTTGAGGTAAAACATTTTGTGCTCATAAAGCATTACTTGCAGTGCAACATCAAATGTGCAGATATAGGAAGGATTTGAGCTCCAAAGTATAATAAAAGTGCTCATATGAGCAACTCTGTTAGTGTGAAAGCTGCTCGAATGGATCGAAGTCTTATTCATTACTATACTATTCTGGTTGAGGCTTTTCTGCATTATTCACTTGTGCAAAAGGCAGGTTTTTCTTATTTCATTGCAAGCTTGGCTTTTTTCTAAAGGGATATTTTCATGGATTTGTTTGTTTTATTTTCTACTTGTAATGCTGTAAGAAAAAATGAAGGCGTTGCCACTCTCTCTGCATTGTAGCTTCTATTTTCAGTTTTTTTCGCATTTTTTTTCTTTCTAGTTTTCAGTCTGACATAAGTCTTCAGCTTCAGTCTTTAGTTTTTTCACTAGATTCCAATTTATTTTCTTAGCGATTTTTTATTTTAGATTTCAGTTTTAATTTTCAATTTCTAGTTATTATTTCTTATCATTGTATTCCTGTATATATTCTCAGTTTTTTTTTTGGGCCCAAACACTAAGTAACAGTGCTTGTTAAAAATCTAGATTGAATACGCTAGATTTTTAACAAACCCTTCCCCCTTTTTGACCCTTTTTGAAACCTTTTTGACCCCCTTCTTTTCCATTATTCAGAGGTTATCCTCAATGCTACCAAAAACCGGGTACTTGATAATAGTGATACTCAATTTTAATTTTTGACAAAAGAAAATCCTTTAAAATTACAGGTTTACCATTTTAAAATGTGGATCAATACATTCGTTGTGAAAGAGCTTGAATGAATAAAACAGTACGAGACAGTCTGGACATGATTTACCTCTCCTGTTATTTTTCCTGGACATAGAGCCATACAGGGAAGTTTATATTGAAGTATTTGTTGTTTTTTTGAATTTATTGATTGAATAAATTGATTGACTGATTGACATAAATAAAAATTAATACAATCCGTCTGTTAAAACCTTTCCATCTTCCACACCAATAAAAAAACCACACCAATTTGTGCCTACTTCGTCAGTACATTTAACAAGTGATCCTTTTTTGTGTTTTCTTTGTGATTACTGAATTATAATAATTTTGTGCTAATTTTTGAGATTTCTATTTCAATAAACGAAAAGATTATTGATGTATTGTTATGGGTAAAAGCCAGTGTGTCAAGCAGGTTTCTCTCATCCCTGATGTATTAACTTTTTCAAGGATCTATAATTAAATTCTACCAAAGTTAAGAAATTTCATCTTAATTTCAGTAAATTATATTTTTCAAACTACCATATAACCAAATATTTTATTTCAATTCCCTATATTTGAATGAATAAATTTCCCTTGGGCAAAATATTGTTTCGGTGAGAAGTTTATTTGGTTGGAAGTTGATCTAGAGACGTTTGTTCACAAAAATTTCCTTGTGAATTTTTCCTTTGTGAATTTCCTTGTGAAGGATAATTTTTCAAACTATCCTTCCGTGACAAACTATCCATTTGGGGAATGAATTCTTTCTAAGTTTGGAAAACTACTTGGAATGTCTTTATTTGACTTGTGTTACTTGACTCGTTATTTGACTATAACGAGAAACTTGCTGGATTTATTCCACGAACTTTCCTTCCGTGTGAGCATATTTAGATAAACTATACATTTAGGGAATGATTTCTTTCTAAGTTTGGAAACAGTACTTTGAATACCTTTATTTGATTTGTGCTATTTGGCTTGACTCGCTATTTGACTATAACGAGAATCTTGCAGGATTTGTTCCATGAATTTTCCTTCCGTGTGAGCATATTTAGATAAACTCTCCATTTGGGGAATGATTTCTTTCTAAGTTTGGAAAACGTAATTGGAATATCTTTATTTGACTTATGTTATATGACTTGACTCGTTATTTGACTATAACGAGAAACTTGCAGGATTTGTTCCACGAATTTTTTTTCCGCGTGAGCATATTTAGATAAATTATACATTTAGGGAATGATTTCTTCCTAAATTCTAAAAAAGCACTTGGAAAACCTTTGTTCAACTTGCGTAAATTATAACAAGAATCTTGCTGGATCTGTTTACCAAATTTTCCTTCCGGGTGAGCATATTTAAACAGACTATCCATTTGGGGTATTATCTACACCAAAACTCATTATAAATGGCATAAAATATCTCTATTTGACTAGTTTGTTGTGTAAAGAGGATTTTGCAGGATTTGTTCACCAAATTTCGCTTCCGCGTGAGCAAATTTAGACAAACTACCCATTTGGGAATTCACTTCTTCTGAAGTTCCTGGAAATATCTTTGTTTGACTTGTAGATAGTATAACAAGAATCTTGAAAGATCTGTTTACTGAAATTTCCATTCGTTAGAGGATATTTAGACAAACTCTCCATTTGGGAATTATTTTTTCCAAGCTGATGAAAAAAGTACTTGGAATATATCTATTTTGCTCCTGTAAAATTTTTTGAAGGATATGTTCAACGAACTATGCATTTGGGAAATGATTTCTTCCCAAGTTCATGAAGAAGTACTTTCAATATCTCTATTTGACTTGTGTATAACATAAAGAGATCTTAAAGAATTTGTTTGCCAAATTTCCTTTCGTGTGAGCATGTTTAGACAAACTGTTAGCTAGCCCTAGGGTAGTATATTGGGACCTACATTTTTCGTTATCAATATAAATGACATGGCAGATAACCTTGCGAGTCCTTTGGATTACTTTACCGTTGACCTTGTAACACATGAAATCATCCCAAAATATGAAGAACCAATCCCCTCCCTGAACCTAAAGACAGTTCATTTGGAAATTTAAAAGTGGTCCGATGCGTGGATGGTTAGTTTCAAGGCATTGAAAACGAAAGTGTCGATGATCTCCCGATTGAAAGTGTTACACGTACACCCCAACTTCATATTCATGAATGAAGCTGTGAAGAAAGTGAACGAGCTTCATCTCCAAGGAATCGACTTCTCCACAGATCTCTTGGAAAATTCACACCAGTCGGGTGAGAACTTCCTGTGCATGAAAGCTGGGGATCACCCTTCGTTACAAAAACCTTCTACCGCTAAGCTTGATCATCCCACTTTACAAGTCTTGCGCCGGATCCATCACCAAGTATGGATGCCCACTATATTGTGGTGCTCTGATAACGTTTTTGGCATAACTACGATACATCAAGAACAGGGTTAATAAGAAAGGTTCATTCATTCGTCCCGACTCTCTTCAGTCTGATAGGGAGAGTTTTGATGTAGCATCGAAGGCTGTTTTCTACAAGTACATAAAGTCACCTCCATTTTTAGAGATTTCTCATATTTTGGCCTCCCGTATTGTCCAACAAAGAAAACTGACACGAAGGCACGCAGCTTGGTCCAATTATCTTGAGGATGGCACTATGAGAACGTGGTAGGTGAAGAACCGTTTCATTCAAGGTTATATTTCCACCTGGAATGGTCTTCCTGGGGAAGTTATCCCTAAGAGTTTCTCTATTGACTCTTTAAAAAAAGGTTCAGTCATCTAAAGCCTTGAAGGAGCAGTCACCTACAAACTCGATAAGACACTAGCGACAAGTAAAATATTTAATTACCAGGCGCCGTGAATCTAGGGATAATGGCGCCTGATATAAAAATGAAGCATCAAAATCATCTATGATGGTCATCAATGACCAGATGCGCAACATACGATCAGTATGATATCTCAGACGGAAGGGCTATCTTAATAGCTTTTACATATCTCTAGACAGACTGCCGGTATCATGGCATCATAGGCCTATTCGGTCCAGAATTATTGTTCCATTCCACAAAATGGTATAATATTATTCTTTCTAATAAAAATAAAATAAATTTTTTAGAAAAAACTGCAGTTTTATGCACAAGCTTGATGAATGACGTCATAATCGTAGGTTGTAACCATGTATGACGTAATAAGTGAATGTAATATTTGTACACGTTTATCTGTCGACAAGATATTATAAGAAATACATATTGCATCGGTTTAGTTCTTTATAAATTGGGACTATGTAAGTCTTATTGGTTATTGCTGAAACCTGGAAGAACAAACTACTGCATATAGCAACTAAAAGTTAAGATATTACTGGCATCATTTGAAAAGTTGCTTATCTGTGGTATGGTACCATACTGAGTATTATCTCTTACTATTCCAGCTAGGGAAAAGCTATAGGATTTTTCCTGTCTGTATTACAGGTTGCAGCGATAGCTAGCAACCTAGTTTACATTAAGGATTGATATATTCAATTATAATTCAGAGGCAACACTATAGCATCGCCTATAGTAAACGCCATAATACATCCATGTTTTACTATTTTTTTGTTTATTTATTAATTTTTCCCTGAGGCACTTCATATGGAAGGGAAGATCATATAAACTTGAGAGGGGGCTCATTCGATTTTAAATCGGAAGTTCTAGTGCTATTTTTAAGAGTCAGAAGTAATCGGAGGGCAACTAGCCCCCCGCGCCCTTTTTCCCTAAATACATCAGATAAAACTTTTGAGATAGCGATTTTGTAAAAAATAGTTATAATATCAGATAACAAAATCTCCAGTGTCGAAACAACCCCCCAGGGCTCGGAAGCGGGCATTGTATGTTATGCCCTGGAGGTATATATGGTTCTTATGGAAAGGATGATCGTATAAACTTCAGAGAGGGATCGTTTGATTAGAAATTGAAAGTTCTAGTTTACTTTTAAAAGCTCAAACTGATCAGAGGGTAGCTAATCCTCCCTCAAGCCTATTTATCCTAAAATGCATCAGATAAAAATTTGATATAGCCATGTTGTAAAAAATAATTCAAAGGTCAGACAACAAAAACTTCGGTGATGACAAGACCCCCCAGGGCCCGGGGGTAGACGTTGAAAATTATGCCTGGGGCATACATGGCTCCTATGGAAAGGATGCTCGTATAAACTTGAGAGATGGCTCATTTGATTAGAAACTGAAAGTTCTAGTTCACTTTTTGAGTCAGAAGTGATGGAAGGGCAGCTAGCCCCCACGCCCTTTTTTCCAAATGTATCAGATAAAATTTTTGAGGTAGCCATTTTGTTAAAATTAGTTAAAGGGTAAGATAACAAAATCTCTGGTTTCGACACAACTTCCTAGGGATCGGGGGCAGGCATCGTAGTTTATGTCCTGGGGGCATATATGGTTCTTATGGAAGGGATGTTCACATAAACTTAGGAGAGGGCTCGTTTGATTGGAAGTTGAAAGTTCTAGTTCCCCTTTTCAGAGTCATAACCCATCGGAAGGCAGATAGCCCCCCAAGCTCTTTTTCCCAAGTGATCACATTTTAAGAGCTAAAGACCAGATGGCAGCTAGACCCCCATGCCCTTTTTCCCCAAACCCATTCGACAAAAATTTTGAGATAGCTTATTTTCAAAAATAGTTTAAACATCCGATAACAAAACAAACAACTTTGATTGGTGCTAAAGATCAAGTTGAAGCTGTTTCTTAGAAGAATATCCCAGCAAAACCCCTTTGAGCTTATTTAGACGAAGTTTCGGAAAATACTTAAATCGCGTATTAATCTGGGTAAAGTTATCAATAAGTCAAGTATTTTTGACAAGCATGGTGCATAGCATTTTGCTCATTAAGAGCCTTGCTAATGAGATGATAAACTCTATGTCAAATTAATAAAAGCTATAGATATTTTTATCTATCTGCATCTTAAGTTTATGTCTACTTCTCTCGGCAGAGGGTCAATTATAGCAAAGCACCAGTGAACACTTTTACTGCAACACCAGACATTTTTTCTCAGGGATTTAAATATCCGCTCTTAAATTTGAAACGGTAACTTGGAAAGTTCAGTCCTGTGAGGTTAGAGAGAGGCTTATGAAACAGTTCGTGGTAACGAACTGTAGTAAGGAGCGACCCGGCTCAATAGTAAACGAAACTCTAAAAAACGGAATCCCGATGCTAAAAGATATATCAAAAGAATTGGATTTTTACGCTGATTTTAAATATATAAGTTTCATCAAATTTAGTCTTTGTCATCAAAAGTTACGAGCCTAAGAAAATTTGCCTTATTTTGGAAAATAAGGAAAAACACCCCCTAAAAGTCATAGGATCTTAACGAAATTCACACCATCGCATTCAGCGTATCAGAGAACCCTATAGAAAAAATTTCAAGGTCCAATCTACAAAAATGTGGGATTTCATATTTTTGCCAGAAGACAAATCACGGGTGCGTGTTTATTTGTTTGTTTGTTTTTTTCCCAGGGGTCATCGTATCGACCAAGTGGTCCTAGAGTGTTGCAAGAGGGCTCATTCTAATGGAAATGAAAAGTTCTAGTGCCCTTTTTAAGTGACCAAAAACATTGGAGGGCAACTAGGCCCCTTCCCACGCTCATTTTTTCCCAAAGTCAACGGATCAAATTTTGAGATAGCAAATTTGTTCCTCATAGTCGAAAACCATAATAACTATGTCTTTGGGGATGAATTACCCCCCCCCCACAGTCCCGAGGGGAGGGGCTGCAACTTACAAACTTTGACCAACGTCTAAATACAGTAATGGTTATTGGGAAGTGTACCGACGTATTCAGGGGGATTTTTTTGGTTTGGGCGTGGGGTTCAGGGGAGGGGGCTATATGGGAGGATCTTTCCTTGGAGGAATATTTCATGGGGGAAGAGAAATTTAATGAAAAGGGCGTAAGATTTTCTAGCATTACTATTATAAAAAAAACAATGAAAATATAAACATGAAAAAGTTTTTTTTCCAATTGAAAGTAAGGAGAAGCATTAAAACTTAAAACGAACAGAGATTATTACGCATATGAGGGGTTCTAAAAATACTTTAGCATAAAGAGCGAGGTATTTAGGAGGAGATAAATACTTCGCTCGCTATGCTAAATTATTTTTGGTAATTTCAACTATTTATTCTACATTCATTCTACGTCATTCTTAAAGAATTGGGACAAAACTTAAGATTGAGTGTGAAGAGCGAGGTATTAACAAGGGGACAAACCCCCTCATATATATAATCAAAAATATAAGAATATAAAAGTTTGTTACGTAAGTTAATTCTTAAGTTACGTATATTTTTTACTAATTAAAACGCTCGTTAAAAATTAAAAGTTCTAGTTGCCTTTTTAAGTAACCGGAAAATTGGAGGGCAACTAGGCCTCCTTCCCCACCCCTTATTTCTCAAAATCGTCTGATCAAAACTAAGAGAAAGCCATTTAGCCAAAAAAAGAATTAATATGCAAATTTCATTTTAATAATTTATGTACGGAGAGCCAAAATCAAACATGCACTAATTCAAAAACTTTCAGAAATTAAAAAAAAAAACAAGTTTTTTGAAATGAAAGTAAGGAGCGACATTAAAACTTAAAACGAACAGAAATTACTCCGTATATGAAAGGGGTTTTTCCTTCTCGACACCCCGCTTCCTGCACTAAACTTTGATTCTTTCTCGCAACTCTACTTTTTAAAACAATAAAAAACTTTAGCGTAAAGAGCGGGGCGTCGAGGAGGAAAATCCCCTTTCATATACGGAGTAATTTCTGTTCGTTTTAAGTTTTAATGTCGCTCCTTACTTTCATTTCAAAAAACTTGTTTTTTTTTATTTAATATTACATAGCACAGTATAAGCATACACCAGAAGCGAAATGTTTTTCCAAACATGACACACATTTCATAGTGCCCAATTTGGGAATTTTCACAAACTGTCAGATAAGTATATACGTCAGAGCCAAAGTTTCAGCTGCTAGTTGGTTTTCCATCGGATATATTTGTTATTGCGCGTGCACAAGGGTGGGGCTATGAAGATTGTGTGGTTTAATACCCGTGTCAAAAATTTTCAATGGAGGGAATAGGACTTTTTGCTACTGTATATTACCTTTACTGTGATGACATAGATCTGAAAAGTTTAACATAAGAGGTTTAAGCACTGATAAACTACAACATTCTAACAGGCTATAGAACGTTTATAGTGGAAGAAAAGATGTTTACCTAAGACCAATGTTGGCCAAGATCCAATTCTTGCTTGCAGTCCTTTTAGGAAAATCTGATGGAGGAAAAGCAACGTTTCAGAGTTTAGAAATATAGAATTGACATCTTCATGGGAACACGGTGGCTTTTTGGAACTGGCAGCCATTCGTAAAGGTCTTAAGAAACATGTTATAAGCGTGTCAAGTTGTGACACATATTCTTCTTCTTCTTCAACCATACGAAATACTAAGCTAAAATAAGAAGCGTAATTACATAGTATGGGAGAACTGATGATCGAATGGTTTGTGGTAGCAAGCAGTAAAAAAGAAGGATTCGTCTCAATAATAAATAAAGCTGAAAAGGGAAAGAGCTTTGAAAACAACATATACAGCAAAAGTTGATTGCAATAAGTAAAAAAGTTGGTACATCAAAATATCGATTATAAATATATAAATTCAGTAAGGGTGTTCACAGTTGGAAAACGCTTGGAAAAATAGTAATATAATTCTGCGACCCGAAACTAGAACATTGAAAGGTATGGCAATGACAGTGGTCAGGTTGGTCGAGTTTTGTCAATCAGCGGTCAAGTATGGATCTGAAACTTGAGAGCTTCGAAAGGCAGAGAAGATTAATTAAATGTTTTACAGAGAAAATGTCTAAAGACCTGTTTCTCTGACCGTACGTATGTCAAACAAAAAGCTGTACAAAAATGGTCTTTCTATTCCACTTTCTAGGGCAATAATAAAAAAAATTAAGATGTCTACGACACTTTATTGGCCATCAATCTGGGGACACACGAAAACAGCGTAGCTGTGTTGACGTCAGACTCTAGAGTTGAATATCCAACTGGTATTTTGAAGATGGCCAACTTGTTTTAGATAAAGAAAATATGAAGACTTTTTAGTACAAATATACATTTAGGTTTATCATAAAATAAATTTAAAACAAAATCGCTGTTTCAATTCCACTTTATAGGGCAATAATAAAAAAATTTAAGATGTCTAGGACAATTTATTACCAATGCAGGATGACAAATTGCCATTGATTGCCCTTTTTGGCCATGCATCTGGGGATAAACGATCACAGAGAGAGAGAGAGAGAGAGAGAGAGAGAGAGAGAGAGAGAGAGAGAGAGAGAGAGAGAGAGAGAGAGAGAGAGAGAGAGAGAGAGAGAGAGAGAGAGAGAGAGAGAGAGAGAGAGAGAGGGAGAGAGAGAGAGAGAGAGAGAGAGAGAGAGAGAGAGAGAGAGAGAGAGAGAGAGAGAGAGAGAGAGAGAGAGAGAGAGAGAGAGAGAGAGAGAGAGATCAGTATATTTAAAAACTATCGTAGCACAGCTGAATTCAGTTTTTTCACAAAAATCATACATTTAAACAAAAATCACACACTACGACTCAGCATTAAAAATGGATGTGAAGAAAGGCACAAATGAGTTGGCGTAACGATTAGTTCGTACTTTAGGGGGTACAAGTTTATTTTGTAACCGAGTTCGGCTATTGGGAGGGGCTGGTTCGGGTAGTATTGATCGGTGGCTTTTATTGGCTAGGACGGATTTTCCAAATTGCTGAATAAGGTGTTCAAGCCGGGCTTTAAGTGGAGATAAATTTAATTTAGTGAGGGCTTGATCATAGGGTATGTCACGGTTTCGGAGTATAATCCTTGTTGCTCTTTTCTGGACGGACTCTATGTCACGTAATAAAACACAGCGTAGCTGTGTTGGTGTCGGACAGTTTGGTGCTGCAATAAGTTGTTTGTAGTAGTTTTTAGAAGAGCACAGTCAGTTTAGCGATAATTTCTTTGTGGTTCCCTGGATGGTGTAGAGGGCGTGAAAACTTTCTCCTTTTCAGTAGCTTCTTATACTCTAGAGTTGAAAATCCAACTGGCAATGTAAAGAAGGCAAACTCGTTTAGGTATACAAATGGCTGTATAAAACGTGGGGTATTGTAAATAGTAGAATTTTGAACAAAGCTGGTTGATTTAGAGTAGCGTAGCTGTCTTGGTGTCAGACAGTTTGGTGCTGCGATACGTTGTTTGTAGTAGTTTGTAGTAGAACATAGTCAGTTTAGCGATAATTCCTTTGTGGTTCCCAGGATGATGTAGAGGGTGTGAAAACTTTTTCCTTCGCAGTAGCTTCTTATACTCTAGAGCTGAATATCCAACTGGTATTTTGAAGAAAGCCAACTTGTTTTAGATTGACAAAACAGATATAAAACGTGGGGTTGTGTAAATAGTGGAATTTTGAACAAAACTGGTTCATTTGGAGCAGCGTAGCTGTGTTGGCCTCAGACAGCCTGATGCTGCAATAAGTTGCTTGTAGTAATTTGCAGTAGAACATAGTCAACCTAGCGATATTTTTTTTGTGATTCCCAGGATGGTATAGAGGGCGTGAAAACTTTTTCCTTCTCAGTAGCTTCTTATACTCTAGAGTTGAATATCCAACCGGTATTTTGAAGAAGGCCATCAGGTCGTTCCCGAATGGATACAAATCATAGGGAAGAATTTAAAGGGAATTAGAACTTCATGAAAGGTTGTGAAGGGAGGGCTATGGAAAGGATGAGATATAGGAGGATTCTTTCCAGCAGCATTTGCCTCAGTTGGCTTGATCCTACAGTGAGTTGTTGGTAGCAGTGACAGCTCTATTAGGTTTGAAAATATCCCACAAAAGTTATGAGCCAGAGAAAATTGCCTAATTTTAGAAAAAGGAATGAAAATGCATACAGCCCTGGGAATAACCTTGATGTTAACTACACCTTGGAATTCAGTGTAAGAGAGAACCCTATTGTAGAGGTTTCAAGTCTCTATCTAGCAAAATATAATATTTTGCTGTGAGGGACATTCACTGAAACATTTATTTGTTGTTGTTTTTTGTGATTAAAGAACAAAAGAACAACAGTATAGTAACAGGCACAAACCAAGATGAAATTAACTTTCAAAATAAAACTAGGCTATATTGATTTCAGTTGTGAAGTGTAGCTCGGGAACATAAGTCCTGTGATAGGCTCGGGAACACATGATAGATATTTCCCAGAGGAATTAAGTAAGATAGATTTGAATATTCGTTTCAATGATCATATACCAAAAATAAGCTCAACAAAATATTGCTCGCATGTTCTAGGGCTACAAGGAAAGAAAAGCTAAGACGACTAGGCAAAGTTTGCGGATGAATGATGATATATTATTAAAGATTTTCTTTTTTTGGCTATTCATCGGGGGGGGGGGGGTGGATGAAAAGCAATTCATGTGCTTTCATGTGGTAGAGAGAGTCATAACATAGGATTTCAAGACCAAAGGAGCTAAATGGGCGGGTGTAAATATTGGAACTTCGAACAAAGTTGGTTGATTTGGAGCGTGCGTAGCTGTGTTGGGGCTTGTAGCCCCAACACAGTTGGGGCTACAAGTTGGGGCAACACAGTTTGTAGCCCCAAGCTGTAGGAGCTTGGTGATGCAATAAGTTGTTTGTAGTAGATTATAGAAGAACTTAGCAAGACAATTTCAACTTGTCAACTTAGCGATAATTTCTTTGTGGTTCCCAGGATGGTGTAAAGGACGTGAAAACTTTCTCTTTTTCAGTAGCTTCTCATGCTGTAGAGTTGAATATCCAACTGGTGTTTTGGAGAAGGCCATCATAATTGGCTTATTAAATCAGAGTTTTGGGAGAAGACGATACATTGCATTAATAAAAACGCTTAGGTATCACTAGTATCTGAATTCTGGATGTTATGCCTGATTGAGGGGAATTTTTGAGTTAATCCTAATAGCCAAATAATAATATTACGTAAAAATTGCCTAATATTTTTACTTGATATTTCTTTGGCAATTTGGCAACTAGTAAACACTTATCAGTACGTAGAATATAAGCTCTGATTTATTTAATGGTCTATTGTGCTTGCTCGAAAAAGATTTTTTCTTACACCTTATCAGACACAGAACCGCACCGAATATTCGGTTGAATGGATATTGGTTTTTCAATTGCTGACATAAAAAAGACTGATAAATCTGTATTGCAATTCTTGCAAAACCCTGCTCTCTAAAAAAAATTTAAGCTCCAATCCAAAATAAAGGAGTGTTTAATATTCACACCCATAAATACATTCTTTTCCTTGAAACAAATGAAGTTTAGCTGTCAGGTCGAAATTCACTCCTGACACCACATAGCTTAATAGTCAGAGATTTTGGTCATTTTTCATTTTCAGGTTTGGCGTGATACTATATATTATACGTTTTATGTTTTCATTTAAATATAATTTATATGATTAAAGTTGTATATAAATTCGCACTAAATGTGCTCATGTTAATTTTTTTTAAATCTAAAGTAAGTGCCAGCTAATTTACATTTATCTAAGGTAATATGATATATTTAGTTAATATGGAATTTTAGATGTTTCGACAGTGGTGTAGCAAGGCTTAATTTAGATTTAAGATTAGATAAGATTTATTCATCACCAAAACACACATACAATATTACATTTTGCTATTCCCCCAAAGGCTCTTTGGCCTGTAAAAAAGGGGGGAAATAAACGAGTCACTTACTCAGAGAAAAAAAATTGAATAATCAATTACTCACAGAGAGAAGAGCAAAAAGGAGAACAAAAGAAAATATAAATAAAATAAAAACCATAGAAAACAAAACTATATAGACTAATAGATTGATTAGATTAAATTAATTATGTAGATCAGTAGATAAAATAGACTCCAATGAAATAATAAGGAAATATATATACATATACATACATACACGCATATACACATATAAAAATAGATAAAATAATTTCTAAGAAGCCAAAGAATTTTTAATATTTTTTTGGACAAACCAAATGAGAGACACCTTTGAGCTGATTCGGGGAACCTATTCCATACAATGTGACACGCAATTAAAGGATTAAAGTCTGACCTTACACAAAGGGTAAAAGGAACTTGAATATGATTTTTGGTATTGCGAAGATTATAATTATTCTGATCAGAGGTGAAAGATGGCAGAACACTTAGGTGATGATGGAGGTCACCATGAAGCTGAGAAAAAGTAAAACATGCACACAGTAAAACATGAGTAATGGGATAACTCTTGAACGGTTAGTTTCCTTAATGAAGTTTCTAGCTTTATCATAAACCTTAGAAAGTGGTTTTAACAGAGAAGGAAAGGTTTACATTTAAAATATTGAACAGTAGGAAACGTAAGATCGGATCAAGGAGTGAAAAAGGATTTCTAAAATTGATCCAGGAAAAATATGTTTAAGTTTCGTTAAATTACCGAGACTCCTGCATATCTTCATTTTAATCAAATTAACGCTTGAAAGACAAGTTTTCATCCACAAGAATGCCCAAAAAACGAACATATCGATCTTTAGATCTATGAATTATCCCATTTGGTTGATAAATTTCTAATACAAATAAATTTCTAATACAAAACATGCGAAAATATCAAAAACCGGACTTGGAATCATTTAGGGTAAGATAATTAGCATCAAGCCATAAAATTACTCTCTCAAACAAGTATTCCAAATTTAATCGAAGCTCGGATTCACAGTTTCCCGAAGTACCAAGTCTGCTATCATCAGCAAAACAAACAAGGACATCAGAAGATGGCGAACTATAGCTGGCACTATGGGCAAGGGAAGGTTTAGGATGACAGAGTCAACAGCAATTAATAGGTTTCTGCTTTTTTTTACTGCGTAAAAAAAATCATTTACATAAATCAAAAACACCACTGGCCCCTAAAACTGATTCCTGAGGGACGCCAAAATTCACTTGTGAGGGTGAACGGAAAAGTGGATCGACAGAAACTAACCTATCATTCAAATAAGATTGAAACCAAGAAAATACATTACCCCTAATGCCAAAATGAGACATCTTCGGTAGAAGAATTTCATGGGTTAAGGAATCAAATGCCTTGCGAATATCCAGGAAATATAGCAGCCGTAATTAATCCCGAATCCAATGCAGAATGTATAAAATTCAAAAGGCTCATACAGGCATGCTCAGTGGAGTGCTTCATTTGGAAACTAAATTGAAAATCATGAAAAAACTTTTTAGATTTTAGAAATTTAAGGAGAGGAGAAAGCCTAGCCTTTTCGAAGATTTTACTAAATACTGATAAAATTGGAATTGGTCATTAATTTGCTGGATCCTTTCTTGTTCCGCCTTTATACAGAACAATAATCCGAGCACGCTTGAGAGCATTCGGAAAAACACCATATTCAAATGAAAGATTAACAAGTTTTGTTAGAGGCACAACTATTGAAGAAAGAATAGATTTAACTACCCTAATAGGAATAGAATCTGGCCCAGATGAGGACGAGTTTTTCAAGCCATTAACAATTTTAGTAATTTCACTTTCTGTTACTCGCTCTAGAAACATAGACTTATTACAAGACGGCCCGAGGTAAGATCTAAAGTCCGACTTAGACCGAGATAAAGTAGCTGTGGAAGCAATATCCTTACCAATACTAGCGAAGAATGAAGTGAATGCTTCTTGGACATAAGCTCACCCTCTACAGTTTCATCACGAATGACCAGACTCATAGGTAAAGAGCTAGACTGAGAACCAGGTTTAAGCACAGAATTTATTACCTTCGAAGTTTTACGAATATCCTTGTTACACGCAGCAAAATTATTTAGATAATAGAGAGATTTGGCTTTCCTACACAAGGAATTATATATATTCCGGTAAATCTTGAATTGGCAAAGACGAATAGCACTCGCTGAAAGTATAGCGCATTTATAAGACCTCCAGAGATTATTTTTCCTTCTCCAGCTTTTGAGAAGTCCGGACCTCATCCATGGACTTAGAGGAACAATCCTTTTAGACCTGTGATTAGAAGGTGGTACTTCACAAATGCTAAGAATAGCCTCTTTTATGATTCCATAAACGACTCAAATAAACAAGAAAAATCCTTATCATTATCAAATAAGCTCCACGAATATTTCGCTAATTTAGAACCAAGAAGAGATAACTCATTCTCACCAAACCTAATAGAATAGGAATCAAACACTTGAGCCCGGTTATTCTTTCCCCGATTAAAACTGAACCGAGAATATATGGGAAAATGATCGGAGATATCAGTAACTAAAATTGAGTTTTCCTTCAAGCTAATCGTAGAGAAGATATTGTCAATCAAAGAAGCTGTAACATTAGTTACTCGTGTGGGGATGGATGTAGTCGGTAAAGTTCCTGCAGCAAGCATGGTTGAAAGAAAATCAACTGAAGCCCAAGAATTTGAATCCATCAAATTTATATTAAAGTCACCCATTATGATTAACTGACACGAACGTTTCAATATTATGTCGCGTATTTATTTTGCGTATACGAGTTTCACCAAGAACTTGGGCTAAAACTTGTCCATGATCAGACCAAAAACTTCTTGGGCCAAAGGTGCTACGAGCCGCCTTTAATAGATCCCGACGCTTTTTAGTTAGGTTTCTAAAACAAATACACCTGACTTGCCAACTTACTTTTTGCTGCAAACACTTTACGAGCAGTATCTAAGCTTGAAAATTTTACTAGAACTAGGGCGATTTTCCCATTCTCAGTTTGAGTAGCAGGCATGCGGAATCGATTAGCCTTTAAGAGGTCCATTTTTTTTAAATCTTGCAAGCCCATTTTTTGTGTTATCACTCCATTAAGATTTTCTTTAGTTCCACATTGGGGTTTGGTTTCACACCGCAGAAAATTAGGGTATCAAGTAAGGCATCCTGTTCTAGTTGGTCTAACTTGTCTTCTAATTTATAAATTTTATTTTCAAGCAAGTTGACTGCATTATAAAGTTTTTGAAGGGTTGTTTCAATTTTTTCAAATTTGGCATTATATTCAAGGGAAATCGAATTGTAAAATTCGTTCACAATATCTTCACTGATAATTTCCGAAGCTCGGCGATCTTTCATTGTATTTGATACGACAAGAGAAATATCATTCATTAGGTTAGACTTAGTGTTCATTAGCTCCTCTTGAGTTTCATTTATTATTTCTTTTAAAGTTGATGCTGCTGCACAAGTTGGAGTTAATGGTGCTCTTCTGGATTTTCCCTTAGTTTTAGCGGTTAGTGATAAGTAGGTTTTACTTAGAGTCTTGAAAATATCAGAGGATAAGCGCTGCTCTTCAAAAGCCTTATTTAAATCTTTATCTGTCCTCACATAAGCTTCTTTAAAACGGTCATTCCAGTTGCGGATATGTGCTTCAGCTATATTATGCTCAGAGTGGGTGCCATAGCAAAAGACTAGATATCTAGCTTGATTTTTCTGGTCTTTGGTGGTTTTAATAACTACTGATGGCCATAAGGGGTATCCCTGAAATGAAGCTAGGACAAGATCGGGTACAATTCTAGTTAATTTACTTCTATCTCAGAAAGGGTTTAGATTTAGAAAATGAAACTTTCAGGGATGAATCTACAGACTAAAATATGTCCCGGAAGGTATTTTGAAGCAACTACCTCCACTCCTTCTCTCTCTAGAGGGCCCTGACCATTAAAAATATGTGTCTTATAAAAGTGAAACCTTGCAAAATAGATCTTCTGCTTAATTGAAGTACAACAAAATTGTTTTCAGCTTCGTAAATTTGCTCAATTCCATTTTATAAGGTTTTAAGGATATGCAAATACATTTCCTAAATTTTGAAAAAAAAACATTGATATGGCTCAAAATTCTACTCAAATAACAGGAATTGTATTTTCAGAACTAAAGGTAGATAAAAAGCAACTAGTAACTGAAAATTAAGGTAAATTGTTGTTTTGTCAAATTTCAATAGATATAGACATGTCATGTAGGCAAATTTCAGGGCCCTCTAGAGGGAGAAAGAGTGGAGGTGGTTGTTTTAAAATACCTTCCCGGACGTACTTTAGCCTGTAGACCCATCCCTGAAAGTTTCATTTTCCTAACCTTAACCCTTTCCGAGAAAGAAAGAAGTCAATTAACTAGAATTTTACCGTATTTTACGATCTTCAGTCACAATGGGGGGGGGGACACTACAGGTAACAAATTTCATCAACAAAATGTTCCAATTTGCCGCCCCTAAAGTACTCATGTTTGTAATATGTGCTTGGTTATTCATGCAAGTTCATCCAATTCTCAGCAAGGACTACATCTGATTTAATTGAAAACGGGTTTAGCTTTTCACTCTTTGAACTCTGAAGGTGAACTAACCTTTTAGGTAATCCAACATTTGCTAACCCGGTATCTTTCAAACAGTTCGTGGTAACAAACTGTAGTAAGGAGCGACCCGGCTCAATAGTAAGGTTAGGTTAGGTTTGTTCGTCTAGTTAGGTTAATTGCAGAGGCGCCATTTGGGCCAAATCTTGGGGTGGGCATGGGGCATTTGACAGAACTTGAGACTTTTATTATGAATCTAATCTACTTTCAAAGTTTACAATGATTAATAGCGTATTTACCTCAAGGGTCGAAGGTAATTCCGCTATTTGGCTAATAGGCGTGCAATTAGTTTGAATCATTTGAACAGAATGGATTATGTTGGACATAACGGATAATTATGGCCGGAAAAGGAACCTTTGTGGTGGAAGCTTGCGCCCCCTGGAAAATCTGGGGTGGGCATTTGCCCACCCCTGATCCCCCCCCCAAATGGCGCCTCTGGTTAATTGAAGTGAGGGTGGGAATGCACATCCAGATATAGAACTTTGGGATTCCAGGATTGAGGAGAATAACGTCCATTTTTCTTTTTGAAATTTGAGAACAATGTTTATTGATACCCATATGGCTGAAACCTTTACCTTTCATGCTGAAAATTTTACCTTACAGACAGTTTTTCAATAAAAAAAGGGGAAAAAAAGAAGAGAAAACAACACAAGTAAAAGAATTAGACAGAATTCGAGACAATTTTTTTCTGGTTTTACAATCACCATTTTCTCATCACCATTTGAGCGAAAAAACAAAAAACAAAAGAAAACAAACAAAAAAACAAATAAACACGCATCCGTGATATGTCTTCTGGAAAAAATGCGAAATTCTACATTTTGTAGATAGGAGCTTGAAACTTCTACAGTAAGGTTCTCTGATACGCTGAATCTGATAGTGTGATTTTTGTTAAGATTGTATGACTTTACAGGGTGTTTCCTTCTATTTTCTAAAATGAGGCAAATTTTCTCAGGCTCGTAACTTTTGATAGGTAAATTTGGTCTTGATGAAACTTATATATTTAAAATCAGCATTAAAATGCAAATTCTTTTGATGTAATTAAATAAAAAAAACAAGTTTTTTTTAGCTGAAAGTAAGGAGCGACATTAAAACTTAAAACGAACAGAAATTACTTCGTATATGGAAGGGGCTACTTCCTCGTCAACGCCCCGCTCTTTACGCTAAAGTTTGACTCTTTCTCTCAACTCTGCTTTTTAAAACAGTAAAAAACTTTAGCGTAAAGAGCGGGTCGTTGATGAGGAAGCAGCCCCTTTCATATACGAAGTAATTTCTGTTATACTGAATCTGTTACACTGAATTAGCTACACTGAATCTAATGGTGTGATTTTCGTTAAGATTCTATGACTTTTAGGGGGTGTTTCCCCCTGTTTTCTAAAATAAGGCAAACTTTCTCAGGCTCGTAACTTTTGATGGGTACGAGTAAACTTAATGAAGCTTATATATTTAAAATCAGCATTAAAATGCGATTCTTTTGATGTAGCTATTGGTATCAAAATTCCATTTTTTAGAGTTTTGGTTACTATTGAGCCGGCTCGCTCCTTACTACAGTTCGTTACTACGAACTGTTTGAAAACATCCAAAAGAAGGATCAACACCTAATTAAAGAGAATATAGTCAATTATAACCTATAACAAATCACCAATCACCGTCATAAAAAGTTTTCCAAACTTTGAAAAGTACCCTACGAGGAAACTTTAAAGGAAGTCATGAGGAGGCTGAATTAGCATAGTGAAATAATTTGTCATAAAACTTTCTTGGACAAGACAAAATGGTACATTCATTTGAAATTTACAAGTTCGTTCTGACATTTTTAACTACGGTTTAAAAAACCCTAGTTTTGACTTAAAAGAAGAAGAAAACGCAACTCAAGTAACGCCGTGAATCTTGGCTAACCAATGAATAACAAATAAAACAAGAGCTAAGATCTCATATGGCACTTGTGACGAGGCAAGAAGAGCTAAGAGCCAAGAGCTCATATGGCGTGAGGTCTAGCAAAATTCTAAGAATCAATAGATTGATTTAAAAGGAAAATCAGAGGCTTAATGCCGGTCAGGATTTAAAATAAGAGCTCTGAGTCGCGATGTCCTTCTAAATATCAAAATTCATTAAGATCCAATCACCGACTCGTAAGTTACAAAACGACTTTATCAAGTCAATTTTTGCAGTTCCCTGACACACCTACCAATTTTCATCATCCTAGCACGTCTAGAAGCACCAAACCCGCTAAATCACTGAACCCCTTCCCCAAACTCCCCCAAAAAGAGTGAATCCAGTACGGTTACGTCAATCACGTATCAAGGAAATTTGCTTATTCTATCCACCAAGCTTCATCCCGATTCCTTAACTCCCAGTGTTTTCCAAGATTTCCCCCTCCAACTCTCCCCAATGTCAAAAGATCTGGTCGAGATTTGAAATAAGAGCTCTGAGACATGAATCCCTTCTAAATATCAGATTTCATTAAGATCCGATCACACATTCGTAAGATAAAAATCCCCCTCCGACTCTCCCCAATGTCACAGGATCTGGTCGGAATTTGAAATTAGAGCTTCAAAGCACAAGATCCTTCTAAATATCAATAAGATCTTTAAGATCTGGTCACCCTTTTGTAAGTTACAAATACCTCATTTTTCCAAATTACCCCCCCCCCCTTCCAACTCCACCAAAGAGAGCAGATCCGGTGCGGTTATGTCATTCACGTACCTTAGACAGGTTTGTATTCTTCCAATCCAGTTTCATCCTGATCTCTCCGCTTTAAGTATTTTCTAAGAAAAGTCCCAAAAATTTTAAAAAATCCAAAAATTTTTAAAAAACCTAATTTTTTAAGTGACCAAAAATTTGGAGGGCACCTAGGCCCCCTATCACGGCTCATTTTTTCCCAAAAGTCATCAGATCAAAATTCTGAGATAGCCATTTTATTCACCATAGTCGAAAAACCTAATAAATATGTCTTTAGGGACGACTTACTCCCCTGCAGTCCCCGTGGGAGGGGCTGCAAATTACAAACTTTGACCTGTGTTTACATATAGTAATGATTAATGAAAAGTTTACAGACGTTTCAAGGGGGATTTTTTTATTTAAGGGGGAGAGTTGAAGGGGGGTTACCTGGGAGGATATTTCCATGGAGAAAATTCTCATGGGGGAAGAGAATTTCAGTGAAGAAAATCCTGCGCCCCGCAGGATTTTCTAGCATTATTTTAAAAAACAAGGAAAAAAATATGAAAAGTTTTTTCTACTGAAAGTAAGGAGCGGCATTAAAACTTAAAACTAACAAATATTATTACGCATATGAGGAGTTTAATTCGCAAGTTACGTATATTTTTTACCAATGAAAACGTTTGTAAAAATTAAAGGTTCTAGTTGCTTTTTTAAGTAATCCAAAACTTGGAGGGCAACTAGGCCTCCTCCCTCGCTCCTTTTTTTTCAAAATATTCCGATTAATTGCAATTAATTAATATGCAAATTTTGTTTTAATTATTTATGTGCGGAGAGCCAAGATCAAAACATACATTAATTCAAAAACGTCCAGAAATTTAATAATAAAAACAAGTTTTTTTAAATGAAAGTAAGGAGCAACATTAAAACTTAAACGAACAAAAATTACTCCGTATATGAAAGGGGCTTTTACTCCTCAACGCCCCGCTCCTTACGCTAAAGTTTCTTATTGTTTTAAAAATAGAGTTAAGAGAAAGAGTCAAACTTTAACGTAAAGAGCGAGGCGTTGAGGAGGAAAAGCCCCTTTCATATACGGAGTAATTTCTTTTCGTTTTGAGTTTTAATGTTGCTCCTTACTTTCATTTAAAAAAACTTGTTTTTTATTTAATATAGGTTAGGAGCAAAAATGTATCCGCCGCTGCGACTGTTATAGTAGAAGATGAAAGAACAAGGCTTTCTTTTTATTTAGGTTTTTTTTACCAAACTTTTTGAAAAAGACCGTAAAACAACAATTCATAGAGGGAAATAAAAGAAAGGACCAGAAAATGGTGATTGTAAAACCAGAAAAAAAATTGTCTCGAATTCTGTCTAATTCTTTTACTTGTGTTGTTTTCTCTTCTTTTTTCTTTTTTTTTATTGAAAAACTGTCTGTAAGGTAAAATTTTCAGTATGAAAGGTAAAGGTTTCAGCCATATGGGTATCAATAAACACTGTTCTCAAATTTCAAAAAGAAAAATGGACGTTATTCTCCTCAATCCTGAAATCCCAAAGTTCTATATCTGGATGTGCATTCCCACTCTCACCTCAATTTGAAAAGACACCGGGTTAGCAAATGTTGAATTACCTAAAAATATTTTACAAATGCTACAGTCTGCTCAAAGAATTTCAATGATAATAATCTCAAAATCTTTCCGTTCTGCCCAAAATGACGTAATTACGGCCATTGTTGGGGTATTGCCAATTTCTTTCCGAGCGACTGAGCTAGCGACATTGCGCTATGCGAAAAAAGGCCGTCCAAGTCACTGGCCAAATTTCACTTCTCCTGAATTCCCCCTTTCTAAACGCTCATCCAATCATAGTACTTTCACTGATGAATCATTAGTAGATATCTTAGGCCTTTCGACAGTACGAGAAATCCATACTTCAACTTTTCATATTAATAGAAAGGCATTGAAAAATATACTTTACGGACGATGGTATGAAGAATTTAAGAATAAAGTTAGTTCTTGGTCAATTCGCTTTTTTGCTTCAACAGAAGATTTATTAGCTGTTTGCAAAGTTCAGCCCTCCTACCATCTAACGCAGATTATTACGGGTCATTGCAGGCTAAATTTCTTTCTTCACCGAATAAACAAAATTGATACGGAGTTGTGCCTTTGCGGTGTAAATGAAACTTGCTCCCATTTTCTTTTTGAGTGCCCTATTTTTGTTCGTGAACGTTTAGAATTAATATTTCACCTTAATAGTATCAATGTTCCTTTTCCGTTTAATCTTGATTTGATTTTTAAATTTAGGAATGTTAGAAATATTTTACTGGAATACATAAGAAAAACTAAACGTTTGGATTTGGGGTTATAATCTTATTTAAAAAAAAATATGTGGATTATTTTTTTAATTTTGATAATGGAATTCAGTGTGTATTATTTAGTTCGTCTTTTTGTTCTTGTTTTCTCTTGTTTAGTTAGATTGTATGTACAAAATTATGTGTTTTGTAGTTTATTTTAGATGTTTAGTTTTGTTTCTTTGTTAGTCGTGAAATGCCGTAAGGCTAATTTTTTTTTTTTTTTCTTTTTCTTTTTGTCCATAGTGTTTAGCTTTAGAATAGAAAGTGAAATACTTTTTATAAGTTGAATCACTAAATAAATTCATTCATTCAAGAGGTTAGTTCACTGTCAGAGTTCAAAGAGTGAAAAGCTAAACCAAGTTTTCAATTGAATCGGATATAGTCCTTGCTGATAATTTGATGAACTTGCGTGAATACCCAAGCATATATTACAAACGTGAGTACTTTTGGGGCGGAAAATTGGAACATTCTGTTGTTGAAATTTGTTACCTGTAGTGCCCCCCCCCCATTGTGATTGAAGATTGTAAAATGGCAAAATACAAACCGTTCGATCTTGTCCTAGCTTCATTTCAGGGATACCCCTTATGGCCATCAGTAGTTATTAAAACCAAGAAAGACCAGAAAAATCAAGCTAGATATCTAGTCTTTTGCTATGGCGCCCACTCTGAACATAATATAGCTGAAGCACATATCCGCAA
Source organism: Artemia franciscana (assembly GCF_032884065.1). NCBI lineage: Eukaryota > Metazoa > Arthropoda > Branchiopoda > Anostraca > Artemiidae > Artemia > Artemia franciscana. Next base: position 41,049,658 of record NC_088879.1, on the reverse strand, counting down.
CTGGAATGACCGTTTTAAAGAACCTTGTACGAGGACAGATAAAGATTTAAATAAGGCTTTTGAAGAGCAGCGCTTATCTTCTGATATTTTCAAGACTCGAAGTAAAACCTACTTATCACAACCCGCTAAAACTAAGGGAAATTCCAGAAGAGCACCATTAACTTCAACTTCTGCAGCAGCATCAACTTTAAAAGAAATAATAAATGAAACTCAAGAGGAACTAATGAACACTAAGTCTAACCTAATGAATGATATTTTTCGTGTCGTATCAAATACAATGAAAGATCGCCGAGCTTCGGAAATTATCAGTGATATATTGTGAAAGATATTGTGAACGATGTTTACAATTCGATATCCCTTGAATATAATGCAAAATTTGAAAAAAATTGAAACAACCCTTCAGAAGCTTTATAATGCAGTGAACCTGCTTGAAAATAAAATTTCTAGACAAGTTTGAGACAAGTTTGACCAACTAGAGCAGGATGCCTTACTTGATACCCTAATTTTCTATAATTTTCTAATTTTCTGCGGTGTGAAACCAAACCCCAATGTGGAACTGAGAGAAAATCTTAATGGAGTGATAACAAAAATAATGGGCTTGCAAAATTTAAAAAAAAAAATGGACCTCTTAATCTTAAAGTTTAATCGATTCCGCATGCCTGCTACTCAAAGTGAGAATGTGAAAATCGCCCCAGTTCTAGTAAAATTTTAAAGCTTAGATACTGCTCGTAAAGTGTTTGGAGCAAAAAGTAAGTTGGCAAAGTCAGGTGTATTTGTTTTAGATTAAATAAAAAAAAACAAATTTTTTTAAATGAAAGTAAGGAGCGACATTAAAACTTAAAACGAACAGAAATTACTCCGTATATGAAAGGGGCTTTTCCTCCTCAACGCCCCGCTCTTTATGCTAAAGTTTGACTCTTTCTCTTAACTCTACTTCTTAAAACAGTAAAAAAACAGTTGAGAAATAAGGGATGAGGAAGGAGGCCTAGCAGCCCTCCAATTTTTCGGTTACTTAATAAGGCAACTAAAACTTTTAATTTTTAAGGAACGTTTTTATTGGTAAAAAATATACGTAACTTAAGTATTAACTTAGGTAACAAACTTTTATATTCTTATATATTTGTTATGTATATGAGGGGGTTTGTCCCCTCGTTAATACCTCGCTCTTTACACTAAATCTTAAGTTTTGTCCCTTATTTAAGAATGACCCCTGAATCACAAAGGCCGTAGAATAAATAGTTGAAATTATTAAAAATACTTTAGCATAAAGAGCGAGGTATTTATCTCCTCCTAAATACCTCTCTCTTTATGCTAAAGTATTTTTAGAACCCCTCATATGCGTAACAACCTCAGTTCTTTTTGAGTTTTAATGCTACTCCTTACTTTCAATTGAAAAAAACTTTTTCATGTTTATTTTTTCATTGTTTTTTTTATAGTAATGCCAGAAAATCCTGCGCCCTTTTCATTGATTTTCTCTTCCCCCACGACATATTCCTCGAAGGAAAGATCCTCCCACATAGCCCAATCCCCACAACCACACCCCAAACCCAAAAATCCCCCTGAAAACGTCTGTACACTTCCCAATAACCATTACTGTATGTAAGCACTGGTCAAAGTTTGTAACTTGCAGCCCCTCCCACAGGGACTGTGGGGGAGTAAGTGATCCCCAAAGACATAGTTATTATGGTCTTCGACTATGCAGAACAAAATGGCTATCTCAAAATTTTGATTCGTTGACTTTGGGAAAAAATGAGCGTGGGAGGGGGCCTAGGATCCCTCCAATTTGTTGGTCACTTAAAAAGGGCACTAGAACTTTTCATTTCCGTTAGAATGAGCCCTCTTGTGACATTCTAGGACCACTTGGTCGATACGATTACCCCTGGGGAAAAGAAGAAAGAAAAAAAAAAAAAACAAACAAATGAACACGCACCCGTGATCTGTCTTCAGGCAAAAAATATGAAATTCTACATTTTTGTAGATAGGAGCTAGAAACTTCTTATATTGGGTTCTCTGATACGCTGAATACGATGGTGTAATTTTTCGTTAAGATTCTATGGATTTTAGGGGGTGTTTCCCCCTATTTTCCAAACAAGGCAAATTTTCTCGGGCCCGTAACTTTTGATGACAAATACTAAATTTGATGAAACTTATATATTTAAAATCAGCATGAAAATCCGATTCTTTTTATGTATATTTTAGCATCAAAATTCCGTTTTTTAGAGTTTCGTTTACTATTGAGCCGGGTCGCTCCTAACTACAGTTTGTTACCACGAACTGTTTGATTACCGAAAAATTCGTGGAGCTTATTTGATAATGATAAGGATTTTTCTTGTTTATTTGAGTCGTTTTATGGAATCATAAAAGAGGCTATTCTTAGCATTTGTAAAGTACCACCTTCTAATCGCAGGTCTAAAAGGATTGTTCCTCTAAACCCATGGATGACATCCGGACTTCTCAAAAGCTGGAGAAGGAAAAATAATCTCTGGAGGTATCATAAATGTGCTACACTTTCAACGAGTGCTATTCGTCTTTGTCAATTCAAGATTTACCGGAATATATATAATTCTTTGTCTAGGAAAGCCAAATCTCTCTATTATCTAAATAATTCCGCTGCGTGTGACAAGGATATTCGTAAAACTTGGAAGGTAATAAATTCTGTGCTTAAACCTGGTTCTCAATCTAGCTCTTTACCTTTGAGTCTGGTCATTGGTGATGAAACTGTAGAGGGTGATCTTTATATCCAAGAAGCATTCACTTCATTCTTCGCTAGTATTGGTAAGAATATTGCTTCCACAGCTACTTTATCTCGGTCTAAGTCGGACTTTAGATCTTACCTCGGGCCGTCTTGTGTTAAGTCTATGTTTCTAGAGCCAGTAACAGAAAGTGAAATTACTATAATTGTTAATGGCTTGAAAAAATCATCCTCATCTGGGCCAGATTAAATTCCTACTAAGGCAGTTAAATATATTCTTCTTTCAATAATTGTGCCTCTATCAAAACTTGTTAATATTTCATTTAAATATGGTGTTTTTCCGGATGCTCTCAAGCGTGCTCGGATTATTGTTCTGTATAAAGGCGGACCAAGAAAGGATCCAGCAAATTATCGACCAATTTTAATTTTATCAGTATTTAGTAAAATCTTCGAAAAAGCTAGGCTTTCTCGTCTCCTGAAATTTCTAAAATCTAAAAAGTTTCTTCATGATTTTCAATTTGGTTTCCGGATGAACCACTCCACTGAGCATACCTGTATGAGCCTTTTGAATTTTATACATTCTGCATTGGATTCGGGATCAATTCCGGCTGCTATATTTCCTGGATATTCGCAGGACATTTAATTCCTTAACCCATGAAATTTTTTTATAGAAGATTTCCCATTTTGGCATTAGGGGTAATGTATTTTCTTGGTTTCAATCTTATTTGAATGATAGGAATGATTATTTGAATGATGAAGTTCATTCATTCATTCATTCATAGGTTATCTGTCGATCCACTTTTCCGTTCACCCTCACAAGTGAATTTTGGCGTCCCTCAGGGATCAGTTTTAGGGCCAGTGCTATTTTAGATTTATGTAAATGATCTTTTTTACGCAGTAAAAAAGCAGAAACCTATTAATTTCTGTAGACTCTGTCATCCTAAACCTTCCCTTGCCCATAGTGCCAGCTATAGTTCGCTATCTTCTGATGTCCTTGTTTGTTTTGCTGATGTAGCACACTTGGCACTTCGGGAAACTGTGAATCCGAGCTTCGATTAAATTTGGAATACTTGTTTGAGAGAGTAATTTTATAGATTGATGCTTGAAGTCCAGTTTTTTATATTTTCGCATGTTTCTCAGATTTAACCCAAGTTATCAGAAATTTAGCAGCCAAATGAGATAATGCATAGATCTAAAGATCGATATGTTCGTTTTTTGGGCATTCTTGTTGATGAAAACTTGTCTTTTAAGCGTGACATTGATTTGATTAAAATGAAGGTATGCAGGAGTCTCGGTATTTTAACGAAATTTAAACATATTTTCCCTGGATCAATTTTGGAAATCCTTTTTCATTCTTTGACCCGATCTTACGTTCCCTACTGTCCAATAGTATGGATGTCGACCTTTCCTTCTCTGTTAAAACCACTTTCTAAGGTTTATAATAAAGCTAGAAACTTTATTAAGGAAACTAACCGTTCAAGAGTTATCCCATTACTTGATCTCGAGTCACTGTATATTCTTTCGTATGCCTGTTTTACTTTTTCTCAGCTTCTTGGTGATCTCCCCCATCTCCTAAGTGTTCCGCCATCTTTCACCTCTTATTAGAATAATTATCATCTTCGCAATACCAAAAATCACATTCAAGTTCCTTTTACTCCTTGTGTAAGGTCAGACTTTAATCCTTTAGTTGCGAGTCACATTGTATGGAATAGGTTCCCCGAATCAGCTCGAAGGTGCCACTTATTCCGTTTGTTCAAAAAAATTTTTTAAAAATTCTTTGGCTTCTTAGAAATTATTTTATCTATTTTTATATGTGTATATGCGTGTATGTATGTATGGAGTCTATTTTATCTACTTATCTACATAATTAATTTAATCTATTCAATCTATTAGTCTATTTAGTTTTGTTTTCTGTGGTTATTATTTTATTTATATTTTCTTTTCTTCTCCTTTTTGCTCTATTCTCTGTGAGTAATGGATCTTTTTTTTTTCTTTTCTGAGTAAGTGACTCGTTTATTTTCCCCCTTTTTTACATGCCAAAGAGCATTTGGGGGAATAGCAAAATGTAATATTGTATGTGTGTTTTGGTAATGAATAAATCTTACCTAATCTTAAATCTAAATTAAGCCTTGCTACACCACTGTCGAAACATCTAAAATTCCATATTAACTAAATATATCATATTACCTTAGATAAATGTAAATTAGCTGGCACTTACTTTAGATTTAAAAAAAAATTAATATGAGCATATTTAGTGCGAATTTATATACAAGTTTATTCATATAAATTATATTTAAATCAAAACATAAAAAGCATAATATATAGTATCACGCAAAACCTGAAAATGAAAAATGACCGAAATCTCTGACTATTAAACTAAGTGGTGTCAGGATTGAATTTCGACCTGACAGCTAAACTTCATTTGTTTCAAGGAAAAGAATGTATTTATGGGTGTGAATATTAAACACTCTTTTATTTTGGATTGGAGCTTAATTTTTTTTTAGAGAGCAGGGTTCTACAAGAATTCCAATACAGCTTTATCGGCCTTTTTAATGTCAGCAATTAAAAAACCGATATCCATTCAACCGAATATTCGGTGCGGTTCTGTGTCTGATAAGGTATAAGAAAAAATGTTTTTCAAGCAAGCTCAATAGACCATTAAATAAATCAAAGCTTATATTCTATGTACTGATAAGTGTTTACTAGTTGCCAAATTGCCAAAGAAATATCCGGTAAAAATATTAGGCAGTCTTTACGTAGTATTATTATTTGGCTATTTGGATTAACTCGAAAATTCCCCTCAATCAGGCATAACATCCAGAATTCAGATACTAGCGTCACCTAAGCGTTTTTACTATAAACATTTATTCGTCATAACAATTGAGTTATATTCTGTTTTCAAATATATAAAGATCTTAAGTATAAATTTCCTGTCAAAAGCTTCGTGCCTGAGAAAAACTGCCTGATTTTGGAAAAGAGAGGGAGCACCCCCAAAACACAAATGATTTCAATGAAAACCATACCATCCAATTCACAACTTCAGGGTACCATAATGTAATAGCTTCAAGCTCTTATCAACAAAAATGTAGAATTCAGTTTTTTTTCAAGAAGATACGTGTTTATTTTTTTTCCAAGGGGTAATTGCATCTAACAGTTGTCCTAAGAGATCAAATAAGGGTTCATTCGAACGGAAATTAAAGTTCTGTTGCCATTTTTAACTTGTCTAAAGGAGTGTGTCACGGGAATGTGGCGTCTTCGGACATTTTGTGGAACCAAACTACGATTTTGCTCCAAAAAGGACCAGGTTGCTATTGATTAGAATTATGAGGTAGCCTAGACTGCAAAATTACACATTGATCTTCCCAGTAGCAGAGGAAGTAATACTGCATGGCGGAATATTCGTTCCTAAAAAGTCCTAAAAAAAACATTTATTTTAATGCTTCATAAAACTAAGTTGATTCACGTGGTTTCTCTTAAAATAGTATTCTGTGGTGCATAATTTCGCATAAGCGGATGAAGATTTACTAGATCTTTTCTAGAGAAATTGCCTACGGATGGTTCTAGGCACCCGGCTGACTGACGGTATTTCAAAATGTAGCCTGCATGAAAAACGTGGTTCGATCCCGCCTTTTAGGGCTATATTGAAAGAAAGGTTGAGATGGCTAGGACACGTTCTGCAGATGAAGGATGAAAGACTGCCGAAGATTGTCCTTTTTGGCCAACCGTCTAGGGCTAAACAGAAAGCAGGTCATCCTCGCCTGGAGCGGGAGGATGTCATAAAGAAAGATTTAAAGGAAATGGGAACTTCCTGGGAGGCTAGAGGGAGGCTTTGAATAGATTGGGATGTAGGAGGAGCGTGCGTAGCTGTGTTGGCCTCAGGCGGCTTGGTGCTGTGGTGAGTTGTTAGTAGTAGTAATAGTAGTCTACTAGGGAAAATGAATTAAAAACATATTTTTCAAAAAATTCAAACTTAAAACCATAGAAATTATGACCTTATTAACAATTTTGATGTTTCAACTCTCACCCTCCTCATATATATTAGAAAGGTACCTTTTTTCAGGAATGAATTTTATCCTCGAAGCAGTGCTTTTGAAGTTATCTAAGACATATGTATTATGTAAAAAATAATAATGACCAGTTGATATCAAAATGTTTGTCAATCCCACAAGTTTGGCAACCCTGTTGTAATAGAAAATTTACTCCTGCACCCAAGTTGTACTTATCAGGGAAATACACGAAGTGAAACCATTTTGTACTGTCAAGAACTAGTAATTGTAATATCAGAATTTCTTCATACCTCTGAAAGAAAGTAGAAAGAGACGATCGAAGCGCTAAAAGGAAACTGAAAGGAAACACGAAAGAAAAACAGCAGGAAACAATCACTATAACAGTTGTTTTAGGTATGGTCATGTCAAATAGATTGAGCTTCATGTTAATGATTAAGAAGAACATCAGTCGTAATGAAGTACATTAATAAGTACGAACAGTGTAAACCTTAAACAAATAGGGAGGGGGGCTTACTGATAATATTATGAAACTTTTTCTGGATAAAAAGTCAATTGGAGAAATCTCTCGGGGTGTTTATCCTCCCTCCCTCTAGTGTATATAGACCTACTGGGACATTTTCTTATTTAACAGCTAAAATTGTACCTATTTCTTTTTCTCATGCTTTCAGCATGGGGAGATTTAATGTATTCGTCAACGATAGTTTTCCACCTATGTCGGCAAAGCCATCCTCTAAAAAAACCTTGGACTTTCCGTATTTTCTTCAGTTCCTCTGTTTCAGCTTCTTCTGATCCTGGTGATTCTGTTGTACTTTTACTGGGTGTCAAGCGCCATTCCTTCTTCAGGGTACATAACTAGAATGACAATAACAGTCTTAGAAATCGCCCAAAACTCAACTGTATGAAACAACTAATGCCTAATTAAGACGTTTGGAGAGAGAGAGAGAGGGAGTTATTTAAATTCAGCAAGTAGTAAGTCTTAGTAAAAAACAATAAAACCAAAACGTAAAATATACAAAATCCTTTGGAAAATTGTAAAAATGTGGATACATGGATATATGACTCATGGGCATCATCTTCATTTCTATTAATAATTACATAAAAAAAACTAGTTTTTTTAACTGAAAGTAAGGAGCCACATTAAAACTTAAAACGAACAGAAATTACTCCGTATATGAAAAGGGTTGTCCCCTTCAAAATCCCTCGCTCTTAACGCTAAAGCTTTTAATTGTTTTAAAAAGCAGAATTGTGGCAAAGAGTCAAACTTTAGCGTAAAGAGCGAGGTATTGCGGAGGGGACAACCCATTTCATATACGGAGTAATTTCTGTTCGTTTTAAGTTTTAATGTCACTCCTTACTTTCAGTTAAAAAAACTAGTTTTTTTATGTAATTTCCGAACGTTTTTGAATTAATGCATGTTTGATTTTGGCTCTCCACACATAAATTATTAAAATGAAATTTGCATATTAATTCCTTTTTTGGCTAAATGGCTTTCTGTTAGTTTTGATCAGACGATTTTGAGAAATAAGGGGTGGGGAAGGAGGCCTAGTTGCCCTGCAATTTTTCGGTTACATAAAAAGGCGACTATAAATTTTAATTTTTAACGAATGTTTTTATTAGTAAAAAATATACGTAACTTAAGAATTAACTTACGTAACAAACTTTTATATTCTTAAATTTTTATTATGTATATGAGGGGGTTTGTACCCTCGTTAATACCTCGCTCTTTACACTAAATCGTAAGTTTTGTCCCAATTCTTTAAGAATGACCCCTAAATCAGAAAGGCCGTAGAATAAATAGTTGAAATTGCTAAAAATACTATTGCATAAAGAGCGAGGTATTTATCTCCTCCTAAATACCTCTCTCTTTATGCTAAAGTATTTTTAGAACCCCTCATATGCGTAATAATCTCTGTTCGTTTTAAGTTTCAATGCTACTCCTTACTTTCAATTGAAAAAACGTTTTCATGTTTATTTTTTTTATTGTTTTTTTATAGTAATCATATAAAATCCTGCGCCCTTTTCATTGAATTTTTCTTACCCCATGACATATTTCTCCAAGGAAAGATCTAATCACATAGCCCCCTTCCCTCAACCCCACCCCCAAAACCAAAAAAATCCCCTGAAAACGTCTGTACACTTCCCAAGAGCCGTTATTATATGTAAACACTGGTCGAAATTTGTAACTTGCAGCCCCTCCCCCAGGGACTCTGGGGGAGTAATTCATTCCCAAAGACATAGTTATTATGGTTTTTCGACTATGCGGAACAAAATGGCTATCTCAAAATTTTGATTAGTTGACTTTGGAGACAAAATGAGCTTGGGAGGGGGCCTAGGTGCCCTCCAATTTTTGGTCACTTAAAAAGGGCACTAAAACTTTTCATTTCTGTCAGAATGAGCCCTCTTGTGACATTATAGGACCATTTGGTCGATACGATGACCCCTGGGGAAAAAAACAAACAAATAAACACGCACCCGTGATTTGTCTTCTGGTAAAAAATACGAAATTCCACATTTTTATAGATAGGAGCTTGAGATTTTTCCTATGGGTTCTCTGATACGCCGAATGCGATGGTGTGATTTTTGTTAAGATTCTATGACTTTTTGGGGGTGTTTCCCCTATTTTCCAAAATAAGGCAAATTTTCTCAGGCTCGTAACTTTTGATGACAAAGACTAAATTTTATGAAACTTATATATTTAAAATCAGCAGGAAAATCCAATTCTTATGATGTATACTTTAGCATCAAAATTCCGTTTTTTAGAGTTTCGTTTACTATTGAGCCGGGTCGCTCCTCACGTAACCCCCTCCCCCCAACATCCCCCATCACCAGAAAAAATAACCCCTGAAAACATCTTTATACTTCCCAATAACCAATACTATGTGTAAAGAATGGGCAAAGTTCATAAATTGCAGCCCTTCCCCCTGGGACTATGGGAGATTAATTCGTCTTCAAGGACATAGTTATTAGATTTTTCGACTATGCTGAGCAAAACGGAGATCTCAAAGTTTTGATCCAGTGAGCTTGGGAAAAATGAGCGTGGGAGGGGGCCTAGATGCCCTCCAATTTTTTCGGTCACTCAAAAAGGGCACTAAAAATTTTATTTTCTTTAGAATGAGCCCTCTCGCAACATTCTAGAACCAATGGATCGATAAATCACCCCTGGGAAGAAAAAACAACAAAAAAAAAAACAAATAAACACGCATCCGCGATCTTTCTTCTAGCAAAAAATACAAATTCCACATATTTGCAGATAGGAGCTTAAAATCTCTACAGTAGGGTTCTCTGATATGCTGAATTTCATGGTGTAATTCTCATTAAGATTTTATTGACTTTTAGGAGGTATTTCATCCTTTTCAAAATTAAGGCAAATTTCCTAAGGCTCGTAACTTTTGATGGGTAAGAATTTACTTGATAAAACTTATATATTTGAAATCAGCTTTGATTGATTTGAAATCATTCTTTTGATGTATCTATTGGTTTCAAAGTTCTGTCTTTTAGAGTTTCGGTTGCTATTGAGCCGGGTCGGTCCTTACAATAGTTCGTTAACACGAACTATTTAATCAACATCTCATGCAGTTCTCACGTTTCAATTCAGGAGTGTCACTGGTTGTTTAACACATCTCCTCAAATGATCCGTAAGCAATCAGGTGCCGAAAGAATGCACAGAATGTCTGCAGTTATGAAGTTCGGACTGTGGAGAAAGGGGGAGGAGGCTTTCGACCCATGTACCTTTTTTAGGCACCTGTAGCTTATGTTGTGAGACCAAAACCTTTTCATAATTACCTTTGAAGCCTCCATTTTAGCTGTGAAATTTTTATAATTAGGGACTCTTATGTTGGCTCTGAAGGCATGGTTTTCAAAAGTTTCCTCCTTTCCAATTAAAATGCTTCTCTTGTACTTGTGATCCGGTCGCATGTGGGGCTGAAGGGGTACCCGGGGTACAGAGATCGCTAAAAGGGTGGACAGTTGCCCTTTGATCTGTTCCAGCCCTTAAAAAAGGCACTGTAGCTTTACTTCTTACTTGAATGATTCCTCACGTAACTTTCTCTGATAATCCAGTCTATATGTTAGGGTAAAAAAACGTTTCGTTGGAGATACGTAACTCTTTGCTAAGTCAAATCCTTTTGCATCGATCCTGCGATATCGATTACTGTCTATGCGATATCGATTACTGTATATGCGATATCGATTACTGTCTAATATCGATTTGCGTCGATTTTAGACATTGAAAAATAGATACAGAAGTCCTGAATATTTTGAAGACAGTCGGTCTTTACCATCAGCAGAAATACTAAAGTATAATAATTAACACAAACTATATTTATAGAGAAAAAATGGAATAACTTTCGGGTTACTGAATATTACCGGTCCATAGGATTAAAATGTTATTAGATTTATTTTTTTTGTATAAACATAATTTGTTTGATTATATTACTTGGTATTTCTGCTGCTGACGATAACCGACAGTGTCTTCGAAATATTCAGAACTTTTGTATTTGTTTTCCACTGTCTAACAAAGGACTTATCCCTATTGAAACTCTACAAACACGAAGTAGAAACAATAGGGAAATTCTTTTTAAGACAGTGGAAATCAACTCAGTGGATATTTCGGGCCTATGTCCAAGGACTGTCTTCAGCACAATACGAGAAAGAAAAAAAATGTATACATAAATTTACATTAAAATGTTAGAATTAAAACTCATAATGTTTTTTTTTTAACTTTTTAAAAACAACCCTAGCATCCTTACTTCAACGAAGTTCAACCAGGACTGACAAATAGAATGAAGTGAGATGATAAATTCATTCAAACAAAGCAGAACAAAATATAGCGTTTTCGTCGCTATTATTGAAACTCTTATTTGTTTCGTGAAGGATAGGCAGTCTGGTCTCTGAAAAAAAAAAATCACATTCCATTGATTGTAATTAAACTAAATTGTTTTAAATTAGTAACTTAAGTGTATGCTGGCTATCTAAGAATACCCATTAATTTATAAAATCTCCTAAATAAAACAAGACCTTTTTCCAACATTTATGTTTCATTTCGTCCTCAGTAGAAAGTTCGCGTAATTAACCACTAAGTCCTCCATTGTTGAAATTTGTTTAGCACTTAAGCTTCAGACACTCTCGGAACCGGAAGAAAGGTTCCTTTGACGCAAAACAGAAGGGGGCATTCCTATTCAATTATCCGAGGTAAACATCGTTTCTAAGGAAAAGGCATGGCTCGTCTATTTTCTTCTTATCCTCGGGAGTAAAACATTAGGATAACTATATGCGCCAGCGCTTTTGCGTCACTAGCTTTCAATTGTTGGTAGAATAATTAAGTGAAAATCTCCGGGTAACACTTCCGTGTTCAGTCAGGCATGTCAACTGTTGCCTAGGAGTGTCAAAGACTCCTAGCCTGAATCTGAATATAGGCTACGTGACAGGCCTAGGAATAAGGCTAGTTAGGTGGAATCAATCTTCCATTACCTTTTAATTGAAAAAAGTCGGTAAGTTGCACCAAGTTAAAATGATATCGAAAGTTGCTTGGAGCCAGACAGCTCTGCCTCAAAGGTATCATGGATATTTATATGCACCAAAGCTTTCAAGTTCCTAGTTTCAAGTGTCACTATAATAGTTCAGTAGGTGTCTCCCAGTGAAAACTACTTGCCAGGTTCACTCAAACTTCCACCCCTTTGTTGCCTAGGAGTTGTTAGCTATCATAGCTTGAGCTTGTATATAGGTCACAAGATAAGCTTAGAGGCAACGCTTAGCAGCCAAGGTTAACTTGTTATCAAGAACATTTTAATTAAAACAAACCTCAAAATAAAGGGAGATAAAAAGCAGATAAATATTGTATAGTTTTTCTCTAGATGAAACCGAAGTTTCAGTCACGTAACCGCTTTAGATGATGTAGTTTTGGCTGCCTAGGTTAATTATAACTTCCATAGCCTTATACATACATTAAATAAAAAAAAAACAAGTTTTTAACTGAAAGTAAGGAGCGACATTAAAAGTTAAAACGAACAGAAATTACTCCATGTATGATAGAAGCTGTTCTCTTCTCAACGCCCCGCTCTTTACGCTAAATTTACTCTATTTAGTTTCCCCGCTCTTTACGCTAAGACTCTTTCTCTCAATTCTACTTTATTAAACAGTAAAAAAACTTATATTAAAATAGTATATTATATACTAATACTAATAGTATATTAGTATACTAATAGTATACTTATACTAAAATAGTAAAAAAGTATATATATATATATATATATATTCGAAAGTGATCCTTTTGGACTTGTTGTCCTTCCAACTACATATACCCCCACATTCATAATATTAAGCATGCCATAAGTCTTTAATGACGTGAATATCAAAGGAATAGACATAAATCATTCAATGTTAATCACTAAAAAAAAAAAAAAATTTACGATCAAAACTTGACTATCAAATTTCAAAATATGTTAATTACATATTTCACAAACAGTATGTGATACAGAAAGGATTTGTGTGGAAAATTGGGCTGGGGCTCTTCTCCATCACATGGAAATAATTGAATTTTGAAGAAAAATAAATAATATGAAAATGTATCGCGAATTGACCCTGGGGTAGAACCGTGGATTGTTGCTCTGCTTGGCAATATCGAGTATTGGGTTGATTTCTGGGTATGACAAGGCTTGGGCACAGGCCTGCTTTCTGTTGTTGTAAACTGAGGAACGAAAATTTTGATTTGAATACCTGTACATCATCAATAGATCTGGCGAGTTTTTACCCTTTTTTTCAAAAACTAAATAAAAAAATATTTCAGCTGAAAGTCACGAGTAACATTAAAACTTAAAACAGATAGAAATTATTCCGTATATGAGGGGGTTCACCCCCTCCTTAATAACTCGCTTCTTACGCTAAAGTTTGAATTTTGTTCGAATTATTTAAGATTTATTCCTAAATGACAAATTCAGTTAAGCAGAATAGTGAGTTTTTTTTTAAGTTTTAATAAACTTTAAACTTTCTCAAAATTTTTCATCTTTCGGGGAAAATAAGCATGGGAGGGGGGGCTAGCTGTCTTCCAATATATTTGTTCACTGAAAAAGGGCACCAGATCCCGATAAAATGAGCCCTATCCTAATCTTCTACGATCATTGGTTTAATATAATTAGCCCCTGAAAAAAAGACGCATCCCTGATCTTTGTTCTGGAAAAAAATGCCAAATTCCATGTTTTACATATAGGAGCTTGAAACCTCAACAGAAGGGTTCTCTGGTATGCTAAATCTGATGGTGCAATTTTTCAATTAATAAACTTTCATTAAGATTACTCGAAGTTTTGGGTGTGTCTTCCCTCCTTTCCAAAAATAGGGCTAATTTCCTCAGGCTCGTAACTTTGGATGAATAAACACTAAGTTTGATGAATTTTACACCTTTTAAATAAGCATCAAAATTCGACTCTTTTCGTGTGTCTATTGTTATCATGACTCTGTTACTTAGAGTTTCAGTTGCTATCGGTTGCCGCAACAAGTGAGTGTCGTAATTATCGAGGCATTAGTCTGGTCTCTGCAGGTAGCAAATTACTTAGTAATATGATACTTTTTAGACTGAAAAATACTCTAGACAAAGTTTTAAGGGAAGAACAGTGCGGTTTTAGAAAAGGTAGAGGATGTGTCGACCAAGGTTTCACTCTTAGGTTAATAATTGAGAAGTCCGTTCGTTGTCAAACACCTTTGGTCCTCAGTTTTATCGATTATGAGCAAGCTTTCGATTCTGTTGATAGAAGAGCGTTAGCATAGGTCTTATCCTTATATGGTATACCAGAAAAATACATTAAAGTCAATTGTGCTATGTACGAGAACAATACTGCTGCGGTTAAGGTAGGAAATGAGGTTAGCAACTGGTTTTGTATTAAATCAGGAGTTAAGCAGGGTTGTGTTATATCGCCCTCTATATGGACCAATTTGATGGATATCGTCTTAAGAAGCACAGGAAAGGCAATTGAAGACCACGGAATCAAATGAGGAGCAAACACGCTCCTGGACTTAGATTATGTTGATGATTTGAGCATATTAGATGAATGTGTGAGCAAAATGAATGAATTTTTAGAGATTTTGCGAGTTCAGGGTGCTAGAATAGGCTTGAAAATTAATACGAAGAAGACTAAGTCACTAAGGCTAGGAATAAGTGAAGATGAAAAGGTGACGTTGGGTAACTAAAAGATTGATCAGGTTGGCAGCTTCACTTACCTTGGTAGTATTATTAGTAAAGACAGTGAGAACAGTGAAGATGTTAAAAGTAGAATATCTAAGGCTCAGGGTGTTTTTTTATGGCACTTGGTATTAACCAAGTGACATATAGCAATCGCCAATTCTGTCGGTCTGTCTGTCTGTCTGTCTGTCGGTCTGTCTGTCTGTCGGCCTGTCTGTCGGTCCCGGTTTTGCTACTTTAGGCACTTCCAGGTAAGCTAGGACGATGAAATTTGGCAAGCGTATCAGGGGCCGGACCAGATTAAATTAGAAATAGTCGTTTTCCCGATTTGACCATCTGGGGGGGAGTGAGGGGCCGGTTAATTCGCAAAAAATAGAAAAAATTAAGTATTTTTAACTTATGAGCGGGTGATTGGATCTTAATGAAAGTTGATGTTTGGAATGATATTGTGTCTCAGAGCTCTTATTTTAAATCTCGACCGGATCTGATGACATTGGGGGGAGTTGGAGGGGGAAAACCTAAAGTCCAGGTTTCGCTACTTTAGGCACTTCCAGGTAAGCTAGGACGATGAAATTTGGCAAGCATATCAGGGACCGGACCAGATTAAATTAGAAATAATCGTTTTCCCGATTTGACCATCTGGGGGAAGGGAGTGGGGGGCCGGTTAATTCGGAAAAAATTGAAAAAATGAAGTATTTTTAACTTATGAGCGGGTGATTGGATCTTAGTGAAATTTGATGTTTGGAATGATATTGTGTCTCAGAGCTCTTATTTTAAATCCCGACCGGACCTGATGACATTGGGGAGGGAGTTGGAGGTGGGGGAAGCCCAAAATCTTGGAAAACACTTAGAGCGGAGGGATCGGGATGAAACTTGATGGAAAAAATAAGTGCAGGTCCCAGATACATGATTGACATAATTGGAACTGATTCGCTCTCTTTGGGGCAGTTTGGGGGGAGTAGTAATTCTTAAAAATTAGAAAAAATGAGGTATTTTCAACTTAGGAACGGTGATCGGATCTCAATGAAATTTGATGTTTAGAAGGATATCGTGTCTTAGAGCTCTTATTTTAAATCCCGACCGGATCTGGTGACGGGGGTGGGGAGTTGGGAGGGGGAAACCTAAAACTTGGAAAACACTTAGAGTGGAGGAACCGGGATGAAACATGATGGGAAAAATAAACACAAGTCCTAGATAGATGATTGACATAAACAGAACGGATCCAATCTCTTTGGGGTAGTTGGGGGGGGGGGTATTTCTGAAAAATTAAAAAAAAGAGGTATTTTCAACTTACGAATGGGTGATCGGATCTGAATGAAATTTGATATTTAGAAGGATATCGTGGCTCAGAGCTCTTATTTTAAACCCGACCAGATCTGGTGACATTGGGGGGGGAGTTGGGAGGGGGAAACCTAAAACTTGGAAAACACTTAGAGTGGAGGGATCGGGATGAAACTTGGTGGGAAAAAAACACGAGTCCTAGATACATGATTGACATAACCAGAACGGATCCACTCTCTTTGGGGTAGTTGGGGGGGGGGTTAATTCTGAAAAATTAGAAAAAATGAGGTATTTTTAACTTACGAACGGGTGATTGAATCTCCACGAAATTTGATATTTAGAAGGATATCGTGTCTCAAAGCTCTTATTTTACATCCTGACCGGATCTGGTGACATTGGGGGAAGTTTGGGGTGGGGAAATCTAAAATGATGGAAAACGCTTAGATTGGAGGGATTGGGATGAAACTTGGTTGGAAAAATAAGCAGAAGTCTTGCATACGTGATTTACAAAATTGGAACGGATCCGATCAATTACGGGGGGGGGGGGTAATTCTGAAAAATAAGAAAAAATTACGTATTTTTAACTTACGAAGGAGTGATCGGATCTTCATGAAACTTCATATTTAGAAGGATATCGTAACTCAGATATCTTATTTTAAATCTCAACCGGATCAAGCGTAATTGGGGGGGGGACAGTTGGGGGGGACTGGAAATCTTAGAAAATACTTAAAGCGGTGAGATCAGGATGAAACTGGATGGGAAGAATAGAAACCTGTCTAAGATACGTGACTGACATAACTTGACAGGATCTGCTCTCTTTGGTGGAATTGGGGGGGGGGGGTAATTTTGAAAATTGAGGTATTTGTAACTTACGAAAGGGTGACCATATCTTAATGAAATTTGATATTTAGAAGGATCTTGTGCTTTAAAGTTCTAATTTCAAATTCCGACCAGATCCTTTGACATTCGGGGGAGTTGGAGGGGGAAACCGGAATTCTTGGAAGACATGGAAATTGGGGTATTTATATCTTACGAATAGATGATCGTGATGAAATTTGATTTTTAGAAGGAATTCATGTCTCAGAGCTCTTATTTTAAATCCAGACCAGATCTTTTGACATTGGGGGGAGTTGGAAGGGGAAATCTTGGAAAAACACTTGGAGTGGAGGAATCGGGATGAAGCTTGGTGGATAGAATAAACAAATGTCCTTGATACGTGATTGACAGAATCGTACTGGATTCGCTCTCTTTGGGGGAGTTGGGGGGAGGGGTTCAGTGATTTGGCGAGTTCGGTGCTTCTGGACGTGCTAGGGCGATGAAAATTTGTAGGCGTGTCAGGGAGCTGCACAATTTGACTTGATAAAGTCGTTTTCCCAGACTCGACCATGTGGGGGGCAAAAGGGAGAGGAAAAATTAGAAAAAATTAGGTATTTATAACTTACGAGTGGGTGATCGGATCTTAATGAATTTTAATATTTAGAAGGACTTTGTGACTCAGAGCTCTTATTTTAAATCTTGACCGGCATTAAGCCTCTTATTTTCCTTTTTAAATCAATCTATTGATTCATAGAATTTTGTTAGAGCTCATACCATATGATCTCTTGGCTCTTAGCTCTTCTCGCCTCGTCACAAGTGCCATATGAGCTCTTAGCTCTTGTTCACAGTTAAAAAATTTTTTGGAAGAATAGAAAGATAAGCCTGCAAACCAAGATTAGAATATTGGAAGCTATAGTGATGACAGCGGTCAAATACGGCTCTGAAGCATGGGCGCTCCGAAAAGAAGATTAAAATTTACTAGATTTTTTCCAGAAAAATTGCCTGCGGATTGTTCTGGGTACCCAGATGACTGACCGTATTTCAAATAGTACGTTGTGCAAAAAATGTGGTTTAATCCCGCTTTCCAGGGCAATAATGAAAGAAAGGTTGAGATGCCTAGGCTATGTTCTGCGGATGAAGGATGACAGATTGTCGAAGATTGTCCTTTTCGGCCAACCGTCGGGGGATATACGGAAAGCAGGTCGTCCTTGTCTTGGTTGGGAGTATGTCATAAATAAAGATTTAAAGGAAATGGGAACTTACTGGGAGGGTGTAAAGTGGGGGATCTTGGATAGATTAGGTTGGAGGAGGAGTGTGCGTATCTG
The DNA here is from genome assembly GCF_032884065.1 of Artemia franciscana. Classification (NCBI taxonomy): domain Eukaryota; kingdom Metazoa; phylum Arthropoda; class Branchiopoda; order Anostraca; family Artemiidae; genus Artemia; species Artemia franciscana. The sequence goes on along the minus strand of NC_088879.1, from coordinate 41,031,367 downwards.
TGTTTGCCTCAGGCGGCTTGGTGCTGTAGTGAGTTATTAGTAGTAGCTCCTGACTTACAGTTCGTTATGACGAACTGTTTGATATAGATTAATAGAACGACTTAGTGGAATATCATGGATTCTTTTAGTTAGCTGCATCTTTTATCGTACAAAAATGTTCATCTTCATAATTGTTTTTGAGTTTATATCTGTAGCCGACTTCTTTAAAACACCAAGAACAGGCATAATGAAGTCTGGTTGACAGCATTTTAAAAACTCGGGCAACTATGTATTTGTAAAAATTAGGAAAATCTTGCAAATTCAATTTTTAATAAAGCTTTGCAGCTTTACAGTTTTTGGTTGCAGCTGATGCCAAATCTAACTAGAGATATATGAGTGAAAAATCTGCGAAAAAACTAAGAACATTTGACAACCAAACTGCTTAATAAAGTATAACATAATATGTATATGTATAACTCGAAAGTATAACTTTATAACATAATATGTAAAACTTTAATAATTACAACGTTAAAGCATAACTTCATAACATAACACGTATAAATTTAAAAAGTATAACCCTAAAAGTATACTTAATAAAATAGAACAAAGGAAATGTTTGTCTAATACTTTGTTATTTACTGAAGAAAAATATCGTAGAATTGACAAACTGGTTTTGCTGGTTTTTCATGTTTCAACGTAACAACACTGACAAGAATATGTTGCTGCATGGTTTTATATGTTACTGCATGTTGTAATATGTTTATAATGCATGATTTGAAAGAATCAATGAAAAATCGTAGAAAACATGGTATTCAGGAATGAAGAGTCTTAAGAGAGGGCCGGGGGGGGGCAAATTTTTTTAATCTGTCCTTGGTGGTGCATACCAAGTTCTCTCTGTTCCTTGTTCAAGTAGGTAACACACTATTTGTTCAGCTATAACTGAATACATCTTAAAGACTTACCTCTGATCTAAGCTTCTTTATTTCATCTGTTAATTCTTCACATTGCTGAGTGTACTGCCATTTGGCCGTTTTTTCACTTTCAACTATTTGTAGAAGATGGAGATGCTTCTGTTCCAGTTCTTCTTTTTGCAATAGTAGCTTGTTGAAGCTGCGAACAAAAAAAAACTTAAAATGGAAGGATAAGATGTGAATGAATGTGAAAAGTAAGATGCACAAGTGTCTACAGCCACTTGAAATTTTCTTTCAATTTCAACTATTTGCAGAAGATGCCGATACTTCTGTTCTAATTTTTCTTTTTGAAATAGTAGCTTGATGAAGCTAGAAAAAAGAGAGTTAAAAATGGCAGGAAAAAATGTGAATGAATGTGAAAAGTAAGATGCACAAGTGTGTATTGCCACTTGAAAGTTAATTTTTTTAATTTCAACTATTTGTAGAAGATGCAGATGTTTCTGTTCTAGTTTTTCTTTTTGAAATAGTAGCTTGATGAAGCTAGAAAAAAGAGAGTTAAAAATGGCAGGAAAAAATGTGAATGAATGTGAAAAGTTAGATGCACAAGGGTGTATTGCCACTTGAAAGTTTGTTTTTTAATTTCAACTAATTGTAGAAGATGTTTCTGTTCTAATTTTTCTTTTTGCAATAGTAGCTTGATAAAGCTGCAGAAAAAAGGTAAAAATGAAAGGATAATATGTGAATGAATGTGAAAAGTCAGATGCACTATAATTCCAAATATATGATTCCAAATATAGAAAGTTCTTTAGATTGAAGCCATCAGAAGTTAAGAGCCTGAGTAGAAAATGTCCAATTTTCGAAAAAGGCGGATTATTTTGCTGAAATTTGCTCCATTAAATTAAGCATATAAAGAAATCTATTGTATTGCCCTCCTGATCAATACTTGAAGGGTGTATATTTTTCAAGGATGAATATCATTGTTGAAGCAAACAAAGATTAAACTTGATTGTTAAAAAAACAGGACTTGGAAGAGGGAACTTCCCATTTAAGAGGGTCTTGAGTCAAACAGGTTGTAGCAACAAACCGTAAGTAAAAAGAAATTTTACTTCAATTACAATTGGAATCGACCCCCATATAAAGTTTCGATTGCAACATCTGCAACAACAAAATTTGTTATTCATGCTGATTTTAAATTCGCAGAATGTGTTTAATTTTAAATTATAGCTATTAGGACATGGAAATCCGCATATTTCATAAACAGTAAATACTTATTTTACAATATATATATATATTTTGGTGTCAATTGGGTATTAAGGCATGGCTAATTGTAGAAAAAGCAAAGACAGATAGTCCGCTTGAGGGAGAGACAAATCTTGCATTAACTTCCTTATTAGGATTGTATAAAAATGATGCTACTTCATTTGTTAATAGATAGCTCTATATATTATCCGTCCGTGCGTCATTCCTAGGGCAGAAGAACTAAGGTAGTTAGTCATAAAACTAAGATAGTCTTAGAACCAATAGTTTTCCAAGTGTTTGGTTAAATGGCAAGGGTAAACAGCGGGAGTAAGTATGCCTCACTTATTGACCATTACTTTTTTGTTTATTTTTTAGCAAGACACGCCCACCTAGAGTCTCAGACAGGTTGACTAATAATTTAAAATTGACATAGGACCATTAGATTGCCTGGAATGAGAGGTAAAAAAATCAAATCTGCCCATGGTCTTAGACAGGCTGAACCAAGAATTTAGAATTGACACAGGACTGTGAATTTGCGTGGAAAGACAGGTAAACAAGCGTCTAAAGTCAAATTGGACCCATAAGCAATGAGCGTCAGGCAAGGAGATTGCTTGGTCAATCAATGGGAATGTCAATCAATTGATTGGTCAGTCAATTGGGAGTGTCAAGCAAGGATATATATATATATATATATATATATATATATATATATATATATGTATATTTATATATATATATACATTCAAAATGACAAGGCTTGTATATATACACATTCAGAATGATACGGTTTGTATTAGGTATAATATAAGGCTTGTGCTCATGTTCAATAGATTATAGTTTAATTTGGACAATTATACTAAATTTCAAAAAGTAATAGCCCTCCTAAAATTCACAACCCTCCTAGAAATTCCGGCTATACTTTTAAAAACGAACAGAAATTAAGTTTAAAACAAGTTTCCCAACTGAAAGTAAAGAGTGACGTTAAAATTCCAAAATGAAAGAGTTATTACAAATATTTGGGGCTGCTCCCTCCTCAGCCCCTTGCTTTCTACACAAAAAGACTCCTAAAACATCAGTGTCGTTGAAATGGAATAAGAAGTATTTTTAAAGCACTATAAAACTTTAGCATAAAGAGTGGGGGATTGGAAAAGGGGTAGCCCTCCCAATATTTGGAATAATTTTTTTGTTTTGTGTTTTTTTTTAATCTTTACTTTCAAATGAGAAATTTGTTTTTTTTACTTGAAACAAAGTCGCAAAATAGAAATAACGATTGTCTAGAGAAGTTACAAATCAGAGCTGAGGGATAGACTGCGTATATTGCGTTTTAGAAATATTGTGTTGTGATTGGAGAGATCTGAAGCCCAAGTTTCTAGTCGGGTCAATAAACCTGATTTCAGTAGATTTATCGGTTCCTATAATCTTGCTGTGTATATCAAACAGTTGGTGGTAACGAACTGTAGTAAAGAGCGACCCGGCTCAATAGTAACCAAAACTCTAAAAAATGGAATTTTGATACCAATAGTTACATCAAAAGAATTGCATTTTAATGTTGATTTTAAATATATAAATGATTTTAAATCATCCATCAAAAGTTACGAGCCTGAGAAAATTTGCCTCATTTTAGAAAATAGGGGGACCCTCCCCTCCCCTAAAAGTCATACAATCTTAACGGAAATCACACTGTCAGATTCAGCGTATCCAAAAACCCTAATGTAGAAGTTTCAAGCTCTTATCTACAAAAATGTGGAGGGGTTGTCCCCTCCTCAACACCCCGCTCTTTACGCTAAAGTTATTTTATGGTTTTAAAAAGCAGAGTTGTGACAAAGAGTCAAACTTTAGCGTAAAAAGTGAGGTGTTGAGGAGGAGACATCCCCTTTACTATATGGAATAATTTCTGTTCGCTTTAAGTTTTAATGTCGCTTTTTACTTTCAGTTAAAAAAAAAAACTTTTTTTATTTAATTTAAGTTAGATATGACAATCAGACAAGGAACACTTAGACCCCCCCTCCTCCTTGCGACAATATATAGATGTAGACATACTGATTTAATTATGAACTAACATTCTTTATTACTATAGTTTAATGCACCAAAATTGACTAGATTAAAAGTAAATAGGTCGGATGAGAAGTTGCTTATGAAACCTAATCTTCTCCTGGAGAAACTCAAAGAGATTTAACTAGAATTCTTGAATCAGGATAAGATGATTCCTGGGATTTTGCTTGCCTTAATTACAGGTCTTATTGGATAATTATTTTGTGTCTAAGGGAATAAATTAAAGAGGAAAAGCTTCTGAATTCTCAAAGAAAGTCAGATATTATACTTTAATTGATAACCTAAATAGTTTGTAAAATAGAGGTATTTTTTCATCAGAATGTAATTTGTAAATTTAGTTAAGAAAAAACAGTAAAATCATGAAAAAAATAAGATTGGTAATATAAAAATGGTTACGTAGCGCGTAAATCCAAACACACTATGCGTTGTAGGGATAGGACGATAGGACGTACTTGGAATATCTTGGGAACAGGTTGGGATTTCAAGCTGAAGCTCTCAGGAAGTGTTGAGCGAGAAGGAGGTAATCAAACTTTGAGTTATAATTTGGGGGTTGAGAGTAAACCTAAATCATCAAGATACTACGTGCATTGAGGATATCACAATATAACATCTGCAATATCTCGGAAACAGCCTGAGGAATGAGATCTCCCTGTAGTGTCGGAGGTGGAGAGGGAGGGGCAGGAGGACTTTACATGTTGTGTTGGAAGAGATGGTAAAATATATTCCGCCTCCAGTCAACTTAAAATTTTTGTACTATAACCACCTGTGGAACTAACAACAAAGAGAGATAAAACTCCGCAAAAAAAACCTCAAACGAGACTACGGCCAGTAGAGAGAAAAGAGATGAAAGACTAAAAATAACGCGGATATTTCGCCTGTATCTAAACTAGGCACCCTCAGCACAAGATAAAAAAAAACAACACTAAACTAAAAACAAATAAAACCACTACCAATAATAATAAATACAATTGTCGCTACTGATCCACGTAGGGAAAAGAAGCAATTAGAGTTACTTCAATGAGGAATTATTATGAAAATTGAACTAAGTTAAATCTTTTTGGTCTAGTAGGTGATCTTGTCCTCTGGTGATTGTGTAAGATTTTAATTCCCTTTTTGACTATTGGTTCATTTTTCAAAAGACAATCATAAATTGGGTCAATATTTAAATTCCCCGTGTCTCTATTTATTGAAAGATTAGCAAACATATATTTTTTTTAATTTCTATAGCCTCCCTCGCCCAATGAAAAAAAACCCTATCATTAGAAATAGCTGTAGCCTCATCAAATTGTATAAAATAATTAGGATGAAAGAATATATGTTCAACCAGAGCCGAAACAAAAGTTTCAGGAGGATTTCTTAATTGTAGGGTTTTTTGCTATTGAGTTGCAAAGCTCAATAAATCTGTCAATGAATTGTTGGTGAGTTCTACCAATATAAAACTTTCCCCAAGAACAAGGAATTTTATACACCCCACAAACTAAATCCCCCCAGGTTAAGTCTTTCCTATAATTAAGGAAACTACCTAATGGTCTCACTGATTGGAAACAAGCGTCAATGTTATGTTTATGCAAAATTCCTTTAAGCACTTCCCCCAAAGTAGATATATAAGGCAAAGAAATGAACCTTTTCGGCATATTTAATTCTGTACACTGTGAAACTCTAATAGCCCTATTGTTGTGTTTGATGCGTCTATTTTTTATTTTTATCAATGAATTCAATCGAGTTACTATTACAAAATAAAATATCCCTCAAATGCAACAATTCAGAATCTAAAAACTCCTGGGAACAAATTCTGAAAGCTCTATCTACCAGTGCAATCACAACCCCTCGTTTCACTGAAATAGGTTGGCACGAATGAAAGTTCAAATACCTATCACTGTGTGTAAGCTTTTTATATATTGAGAACAGTAAATGGAAATCACTTTTAATCAATAGGATATCAAGAAAAGGTAGTTTGTCATTTTCTTCAAACTCCACAGTAAATTTTACATTTTTATCAAAACTAATTAAATGTTTATGGAAAAGGTCTAAGGACTCTAAACCGTGTTTCCAAATGCAAACCACATCGTCCATGAATCTACCCTAGAAACAAGAGGAGAGCCTAAAACTGTGTATCACGGAGGTTTCAATAGAATCCGTGAAGAGATTTCCCAACAAAGGACAGAGAGATGGCCCCATAGCCAAACACCTGTTTGTAAAGTTCTCCTCTAAAACTAAAATAAAGAGAATGTTCATTTGCAAGGATAACCAACTTCATAATGACTTCAATCTCCAAACTAGCCATCATCACATCTTGTATCAAATCAAAGTGCTTTTGCAATTTAATCCTTAATATATATTTTTTTCACATTACTTTTTCATATTACAATTCGAATACATGGAAACCACATCAAAAATACAGAGAATTGAATTTTTCCTCCAAGGTGAAATTTTTCAACTTAATAGTAAGATAAGTGGAATTTTTAAATATGATTTTTGTGTTCCTAAGAGTGGACACAATGTTACCGACAACCATTTTCCTAACTTTGCCAAAGGGTGACGAGAAAGTTGATACAATGGGACGGAGGAGGACTCAACGTTTTATTAATTTTGGGTAGACCATAGATCTTGGGTGCAGAACAACCTCTTGGGTAAAATTTATTATAAAATTGTGGGGTAATGTGTAAATTATTTTTCAGTGACTCCAATTCCTTTCTTATCGACTTTAAATATTTATTCGTGGGATCGAAATCCAGTTTTTTGTAAGTAGTAATATCAGAAATAATTGTATTCATTTTACAATCATAATCATCAGTGTCCATAATTACAATACTGTTGCCTTTGTCTGCCCTAGTGATAGTAAGGACCTTATCCTTTTTCAAATCAGAGAGTATTTTAATGTCATTTTAGTGATATCATTTTCAATTTTTTCATGTTAAAAGTGTTTAGTTTCCTTACGATTTCAGCTCTAAGCTCTTGAGGAACCTTGACTTTATCAATAGAAGCTATAATTCCTGACTCTACCTTAGAAATTATTTTTGAATAGAAAATTGGTGTTTGAAAACAGAATCTGAAACCCTTCGACAAAACTGCCTCTTATTGACTGCTAAGAGGTTTAGATGACAAATTCATAGTGAAAGGACCCAAACAAAAACGAGAATAAAAAATATTCGAAATCTGGAACTTCTCAAACAAAAGTCATTTGAACTTGTCGACCAAACGAACCTTTAACAAATGGAAATCATGTGAAAAGATCTAACGGCCGTTTTCTTAATTCTCAGAAAATGTCAGATGGAAGGTTATTTCTCAAAAAATTTTCGACAAAATTTAAGTCTTTGGACAACTTAAAACGTCTTTGTCTTTGCTCGGGAGTCAAGTCATTTAAAGCCATGAGGCTTAATTTGTTTTTTAATATTGATTCATTTTCATTACCAAAATGGGTATTTATTCTAAAAGGAATCACTGATCCCTTCTTGCAATTTTTTAAAAAAATTTGCTGATTTAACAAATTTGCATGTTCTTTGACCAAAGAAAAATAAATTGACAGAACCTGTGGAACTTTGAACTTCTTCACGGTTCAGTAGCAAGGTAATTCAAATGACACTGTTTCTTGCAATGTTGTCCAAAGATCGAATCTAGAGTATCTTGAGAACGGCTCTGGAGATCAAGTTGAAACTATCAGATGTCTTGGGGGGTAAAAGTTATGCGGACCTCAGCTGTTAGCATTGGAAAAGGATAAGAGAAGGACTAAACACATCTTGTCTTGAATCTACTTACACATTTTGGCTCTTTAAGCTCGTGTTTTAAAATTCTTTGACATGTGATCTCCATTTGGTACAGTCTATTCCTGGTGAAGCAGAGATGTCAAATGGAAGACACCATGCGCACCCAAATTATCAAAAGTGGCGTATCTGCTGCATTGTGTCATGAACAACTTCAGGGATTGTGTTGATTTTTTGTGGATGCTGGGGACCAAGTGAATTGCAAACATTGACTTGAATGGAGAAGTGCAGGTAGATCGAAACAAGTCATGCATCCATCTTGGACATTTGATGAATCTACAACGACCACTGATGATCCACATTTTGATGACCACTTTTGAGGATGAGCTGAAAATCTTGATCTGAAACTTTTGAGGATGAGATTGTTGAGGAAGGGGCAAAGGAACAGAGGGTTTTCCGTGATGGCAAGGGGAAATCAAGTATTTTACTCAAGAGAAGAGAAAAGAGTCTCGAAAAATTTTTGTCCCCTAAATGTTGGCTCGTCCGATAAAGGAAATTTGAAGCCTTTGTTTTCCTTTTCTAAATATCTAAATATTTGAATTTTTAAACATTAATTTTAAATAGACTAGACCAGGGGAAACTTAACGAGGAAAACAAATTTTTGAAGAAAAAGTGGTTAAGCTACGTCAATTCTTGGCACGAAAAATTCAATTTTTCGCGCTGTCCTGTTTAAAAATTAATGTCACATAAGGATTTCCATTGAAATCCCTGGACCAAGGGATCCTCAATCAAGACATGGGTCAAAGAACCATGCCCAAGAGTCTCTACTGAATGTGGCCTAGAGGGCTTTTGCCCAATTCAAGACAAAAAATTAGGCAGATTTTAAATTATTTGGAATAAGGATTGTCCTTGCAATTCATCTGTTCGGATGTTAATAGTAAATTATTTTTAGACTTTTATTACTCAAAATTACAGCCTGTTGAAAATTTAGACTGACTATTTAAATTTTGTCGAAAATTTCAATTTTAAGCAATTATTTTAATCGTCATTAAAAAACTAAAAAAATGTAAATGTTCTAAATATTAAAAAATAATGTAGTTTTGTCAACTAAAAATTAACAGAAATTAACTTTAAAACATTTTACAGATTATGTATTTTTTCAAAGACTAATAAAGAGCCACATTAAAAGCTAAGATGAACAGAAGTAAAGTCCTATAATAATTCAATCTTAAGATAATGAGAAATTACTATCAATGAATAAATAAAAAATGAAAAGAAGTCGTGCTCACTTCAAAGCTTATAAGTGAATTAAGACAAGGCAAAATCTGCTCTGTATGATTCGTGTATAACATGCATAATGTACAATTTTCTTAAGACCCTTATAACACCACTTAGGACAGGGCTTATTGCCTATGGATCTAGACAAAACATAAAAATCGGGTATTAGCTGGAAAGAGGTAAAATATTTCGCCGGTTTTTAAATTTGAAAAAAATATGGTCTTAAATTTGCGGTTCAATAACTCTAAAAGACTTAAATATTCAATTTCTTTTTTAGATCAATTTCATTTTAGATGTATTTTTTTTTTAATTTGAAAAAAAAACATGGTCTTAAATTTGCAGTTCAATAACTCTAAAAGACAATTTTTTTTCTTGACCCAAAACTCTTTGAAATATATACATTTTTGAATAACAGGTTTAGAATTTGATGTAATGGGATGGATTTCCTGATCTTTCATCATTTTGCAATAGCAGCAAAAAATAAAAAAAAAATGAAACTTTATCCGCTGTTTCAGTTTTTACTATAAAATTTATGATATTACTAGCTAACGCAAGATGGTGCTGCAGTTCCTCTAAGAGACTAACTTTAGTTTCCTGTCTCATCAGTTCCCCATAGTCTTTGGCATGAACTAAAAGGAACCAGATTGAAATTCAAACTTACAACAAAAGAACGGAACAATGTCTCTATCTGAAGGAAAGTTTCAGTATCTGATGGTAACAAAGTTTCCCTTGTCCTGAATTTCATCAAGTTAAATTTAGGCTCCTCTAGAGATGTAAGGACTAAGGGGCTCACAGGAAGAAGTAATCTAATCACTAAGTGCAAAGGTGAAGAAACGAAAAAAAAAAGTTAGAAGACAGGGAAGTTTAGCCTTGTATTACAACACCTGCAACTAAACAAGTTTTATTATTATTTTCTTCCTTAATGTCGCTTCCGTGTTGTTGACAATTTGAGAACGTCACATGGACAGTTCATAAGCCCTTTTCCAGTAGCAAGCGAGACTCTTGAAACAAATATTATTAATTATCAGTGAACAAATGTATATAAGAACAGTTCCTAAGGCTGGATCGTCAAATTGCAGGCTGAACAACGTTAATGGATTATTCCACAATCCAGACACACAAGCCCAAAAAATCCACAGACGAAGCCCACTTTTTTTATTTATTTTTTTAGTGAAGTTATCGACTTGACAATTTAAATGTAAAATCATGTTCCCGATTGTCAGTGGAACTCTACTTTTATTGTCAATGGAACGACTAGTCGTAAGTGAATTTACAATCCAGATTTTGAATTCCTCATCTTGTATGTCAATGTATGAAACAATATCGGGTACTCAGAACGGAAGGGTTTATCTGACAAAATTTTTAGCTTTATAGAAAACTAAAGAAATATCTAAAATTGTTATTATTTAATATAAATGTTATACTTAGTTTTCTAGAGGCCTTGACTGTCCCTCACTACAGTGGACACACATCGGATGCCAGTCATACCCACAGCCCTCCTGGGACAGGGATAAATACCCATTGAAAGGGTCCAAAATTTGTTAAGATTTTAAATCTCTCTCTGGGAGATTATTGAGGATTTTTAATTTGTTTTTGAGGATTTCTCCTTCAGATTATATAGTGGAAGGCTGGAAAGGGGCTATACCTGGCAGATCCTCGTGAACTGTATTAAATACGTAAACAGTTTTGCCAAACTTTTTCAAAAATTTTTCTAAACGTGTATTTATCAACGATTTTACTGTTATTTTTTTACCTTCTATAAAAATTTTATTGAATGTCAAAAAACGTAGGATGGGGCTAAAGCCTACCTTCAACCCATTGAAGGATTGCACTTTTAGTGGACTAAACAATAACCGTTAGTTTTTAGATACAAAGTACTGATATACTGAATTTCTTCCAAGGGAAAATAAAGAGCGATAAACAAACAAATGGAAATTATTTTAAAAACAAGTTAAGACTACCATAAGCCCCTTACTATCTACTTTAAAATTTAACAAGTACTTTCCTGCAAGATTATTACAATTCGACAAACATAGCCATTAGATAATTGCCAATGCTGTTCAAAAATATTCGGAATTAATATTCCACTTTGTAAACCACTTATCCACCCTTAAGCGGGCGAATTCATCCGCGAGGCCTTATGATAAAAAGTTAAACTGTAGCGTACAGGACAGTGGTTTAATCATGATCCCTTCCATAGCTAAAAAATTTTGTTGGGTATATTTCAAAGCATTACTCGTCTTTTAATTAAAAAAAAAAATCTTTTTTAAATCTAGATGCTTCCATTTTTCAACAAGCGAGACTTCCCTGATTTTTCTTCCACCATTCAAAATTCCCTTGGAGAAAATGCTACCCTTAAAAAGCAGCCCTTTTTTGAATAAATAAAAAGAGTTTATATTATTTCAAATAAAACGGCAGAATAAAACAAATTAAACACTTTTTTCACTAATGATAGCAAAACTCTAAATATTAATGAAAGCCAAATTTATCGATGGAAAAGGAAGATAAAACAAAACAAGCTAAACTAGATTAAGCAAACATATAAAAAAGAAAAAACAAAAAGTCAAATGATAAAAAAGCTTACATTGTATATAGTCTTAATATATATCATAAGATTTTAATAAAGTCCAATATGCAAAGGTTCACCATGTAATTGAACCAAAACCTGTAATTGGACAAAGAAAATTGTCTATCTGTTTGGAATTAAGAACAACAATGACATTTTTCATATTGGAGATTATAAAACGGGGGTTTCTAATATAAATTTGTGTTTTTTTTCTTTTTTTCGTTTAATTTAGTTTAGCTTTGTTTTGTTTGTTTTTTCCTTTTAATAAAAGTATCCAGACGTGAAGCTGAAATAATCGGACTTTAATCATTATTAGGGGAATTTTTTTCTTATTGTTGTTTTCCACTGTCGCATATAAAATATTATACCCATTTTCTAAACTTTTATTTCGCTTTCTTTGTATTTTGAAAGGCAGTATCGTCTAAGAACTTGCTTACGCATATCTCGGTCTGAAAAACAAAAAATGAATTCCTTAGTCGTGATTATCTGACTTTTTCACAATCCTCAATTCAAAGGGCCAGTCTTGGTCTTAAGAGATACCTTAATTCTCCCACATCATTGCGATTAATCAAATAAACGTAGCTTTTTATTTTGAACACAAGACATTTCTGCGAAGAAATTAGATCTACCAGTCATACCGCTACCTTTATCCGGATATATTGCTCTAAATGAAGGAAGGCTCGGGATAATGTTGATACGTGAAACTTCTCTAATTAGTAAAATTTTGAATTATTCATTTCGGTGAAACAAGGCTTACAAATAATTGTTTATATTAACTGACCCCTGAAATTTTAATCTAATGAGTCCCCTCCCAACTTTTTAAGATCATCTTTCCACATGAAGTAACCAGAAGGGAAATCTGTAAGAAAAAATTTGGTACGTATATATTATACCAGACACACTCAAGAAGTGAAGTTACGTTAATCATAATGAAATAAACCAAAACATGATAAAAATATAATACTTTAGTTTATATAATAATATAATTTGGGCTATATTTTTGCACATTAGGGGGCTAGGGTGTGGTCTAAGTAACCTAACTTAACCTAACTTTACTTCCACCCCCCTAATGTGCAAATAGATAGCCCAAACTATACAAGTTCAATGCATTCTGTCACCCTTCATTTGTCTTTGTTGCTATGAAATAGGTTTTCTTAGCTCTTACATTCAGCAAACTTCTGGACTGTGTTTGGTATAATGCAGAAGTACAATGGAGACATTTTGCTCTTCACTAAGACAAAACCAGTGTGTTGACGGTGGAAGTGTTGTGTGTTGACAGTGAGGTTGAAGTGGAAGGTATCTTGTTTTCAAACTTCATTTTTTTTTCTGTGCTCTTTCTTATTTTGAGCAAGGGTCAATTCTTAAACACTGTTGATCATTATGAGCAGTTTCTTAGTAAAACAACTTCATGGCACAAATTGCCTGCCTCTGTGCTGCTTACTATAATTAGTAAACACCAATTTAAAGCAAAAGTTAACACCATTTTAACAAACACCAAAAATAAGAAGAACAATAGGGAGCTTTTTAAGACAGTGGGAAACAAATTAGAATGAATATTTCGGCCCTATGTCCAAGGGCCGTCCTCAGCAATACAAATAAGAAAAAACAACTTACAAGAGGATAAAATCAATAAAACTAAAATGAACACTTTTTCAATACAGTCCCAGCATCCTTACCTCAGCGAAGTTCAACCAGGACTGAAAAACAAATTGTTATGAAATGAGGCAATTCAATGAAATGAAAGAAAATGATTTAAAAACAGGTTTTTAATGCCAGTCTAGCTTTTTTTCGCTGCTGATCTTATAGGTCTATTTGTGACAGGTCCTGTGTTAATATCTATTGGTTTTTTAAAATATTTTGTAAGGTCAATTTTAATTAAATTTGTTTAAATTAAATGAATATTCATTAATATTGATTAAATATTCATCCTAATTTGTTTCCCATTGTCTTAAAAAATTCCCTATTGTTCTTCTTATTTTTGGTGTTGGTGATGGAAAGACAGTGTGGTCTTCGTCGTTATTTACCATTTTAACCCATACGACTTACTAACATTTACGACCATACTAACTTACGACCATACTAACTTACGACCATACTTTTACGACCATACGACCATACTAACTTACGACCATACTCTTACGACCATACGACCATACTAACTTAGGACCATACTTTTACGACCATACGACCATACTAACTTTTGCAGCAAAGTAGATTGATTCTTTGCGTGGCAATTCATGGCCAGGATCAACACCACCCAGGATGGGTGGCAAGCTAGTTACTTGTCCCTGTTAAAAAGACCAAGCGACTAAAACGTCAGTTTGACTTTCCATGCACTAGCACTAACTCTGGAGGATATCCCATCCTATCCTATGAATATATCCCATCCTATGACACTGAATGACACTGATCATCAATTCTCAAAAGAAAGCATAGCCATACACTAAAAACTCATTACAATCAGATATTACATTATGGAACAAGTGTTATTTTAGGGCTAAGGGAGTAATATTTTTCTTTTTTTAATATCATAAACGATGGCAGTGACCCTTGATAATCATTTGTACAAACAAATAGCGATTGTCACCAAGCAACTCAATGTTTGTTTAAAAGTCTACTGCACTGCTCATGATAATTGATTATTAGGTAAAGGTCACGCTAAGTTATTCTTTATTTTAAACAAGCTTGAGAGATGCCATTCAAGAAGTAAGCCTACCAACCCTGGAATTAAAGGATATCAGAGAACCCTATTGTAGAAGTTCCAAGCTCCTATCTCAAAAATGTGGAATTTTGTATTTTTTGCCAGAAGGCAGATCACGGATGCGTGTTTATTTTTTTTTATTTTTTTTTTTTGTTTTTTTTTCCCAAGGGTGATCGTACCGACCCAGTGGTCCTAGAATGTTGCAAGAGGGCTCATTCCAACCAAAATGAAAATTTCTAGAGCCCTTTTTAAGTGACCAAAAAATTGGAGGGCACCTAGGCCCCTCCCACGCTAATTATTTTCCCAAAGTCAACGGATCAAAATTCTGAGATAGCCATTTTATTCAGCGTAGTCGACAAACCTTATAACTATGTCTTTGGGGACGACTTACTCCCCCACAGTCCCGGTGGGAGGGGCTACAAGTTACAAACTTTGACCAGTGCTTACATATAGTAATGGTTATTGGGAAGTGTACTGGCGTTTTCAGGGGGAGTTTTTGGTTGGGGGAGGGGTTGACAAGAGGGGGATATGTTGGGGGAACTTTCCATTGAGGAATTTGTAATGGGGGAAGAAAATTTCCATGAAGGGAGAGCAGGATTTTCTAGAATTATAAAAAAAAAAACAATGAAAAAATAAATATGAAAAGTTTTTTTTAACTGGAAGTAAGGAGCAGCATTAAAACTTAAAACGAACAGAAACTATTACGCATATGAGGGGCTCACCTCCTCCTAATACCTTGCTCTTTACGCTAAAGTATTTTTAGTGATTTCAACTATTTATTCTACGGCTTTTGTGATTCAAAGGTCATTCTTAATGAATTGGGACAAAAATTTAATCCTTAGCGTAAAGAGCGAGGTACTGACGAGGGGGTGAACCCCTCATATATGCAATAAGAACATGAGATTACAAATGTTCGTTACGTAAGATAATTTATAAGTTACGTTTATCTTTTACTAATAAAAACATTCGTAAAAAATTAGAAGTTCTAGTTGCTTTTTTAAGTAACCAAAAAATCGCAGGGCAACTGGACTTCCTCCACCGTTCCTTTTTTTCTCAAAATCATTCGATCAAAACTATGAGAAAGCCGTTTAGCCAAAAAAATAAATAAACTTGCAAATTTCGTGTTGATTATTCCTCTGCGGAGAGCCAAAATCAAAACATGCATTGATTCAAAAACGTTCAGAAATTAAATAAAAAAACACAAGTTTTTTTTAGCTGAAAGTAAGGAGCGAAATTAAAACTTAAAACCAACAGAAATTACTTCGTATATGAAAGGGTCTGGTTCCTCATCAATACCCCGCTCTTTACGGTAAAGTTTTTTACTGTTTTAAAAAGCAGAGTTGAGAGAAAGAGTCAAACTTTATCGTAAAGAGCGGGGCGTTGATGAGGAAGCAGCCCCTTTCACATACGAAGTAATTTCTATTCATTTTAAGTTTTAATGTCGCTCCTTACTTTCAGCTAAAAAAAACTTTATTATTTTATTTAATAGATAAAAAGAAAAGACAAATGATAACGCTTACAATAAAAAAATATCAAATATTGATCAAACACTTAAAAAGAGAAAAAAAATACAAAAACACTTGCTAAATAATTTATCCTTTAAATCATCAAGAGCCAGAACTGTTCCTGAAAAACGGAAATAAATTGTGGCCTAAAAGGATAATTTTCGCCTTGTCTTCAAATGTTTTATATTTTTTTTCTTTATACAGACTACAGGATCCTTCACTTTAAGCTTTAAAACAAACTCAGTGTTACTAAAAGAAAGGGGGAAACCAAGTAAAAAATTGCAAAATTTTAATCAGAAGGTCTGAAATTACGGAAGAGGGGGGACGGGAACAATACATGAGGCAGAGCAACAGCACTATACATACGACCAAGGACGTCCCGATCGTAAATACCCTGAAAACGAATTAAAAGACCAAATGCCTTGCGTAGTTTAATCTGAACATGCTGAACCAGGACTGGTTTAAAATCTCTTTTCGAAGCAGCATAAGGTAACCCCAAATAAGTGACTATCGCCGACGACTGGAAAATATCACCATTGCCGCAATCGAGAGTCGCCCTGACATTATCCTCTAAACAATTTACAACAAAAAATTGACATTTTTCAAAACTGATAGAAAGGCCCAAACCTTGTAAGCAATTAATTAAAATATTAAAATTAGAAACAAGATTAGACTTGGACCGGCTTAGAAGGATGTCATCATGTCATCAGCATATGCAATGTAAGACAGATTTCGAGATAATGAAACAAAATAGCAAGAAAGAGAAATTAAGGGCAGTAGCTAAACATGAATCGAATGTATAAGGAGAAATAATTCCTCCTTGTGTAATTCCTCTGCCCACTTGAATTAATTTGAACTGAGATGAAGACGAACTCGGACAAATACGGATCTTTAATCCAGAATACCAAGAGCGAAGCATTCGAATGACAGCTAGGGGCAGTCCAGCATGAATTAAAGCGAGCAGTGCAGATGCATGAGAAATTTTATCAAAGGCCCCTTTGATATCAACCAAGAGGGCGTATAGCGGTTGACCAGAGATTCTCGCTTTTTCAATAACTTTGCTGAAAGATGCATGGGCGTAATCACATCCCAAACCTCTCTTGAAACCAACTTGATTAGAACCAACGTCGAGAATTTCAAGAAAATTCTTCAAACGCAACTCAAACACTTTCCCAATCATAGAACCCTTAGTAATTGGCCTTCAGGAACTACAAGATGACAAGTCTTTCTTCCCGCTCTTAGGAATAGGCGTAACTATGCCAATATAGAATGACGATGGTACTAAAACAGTAGTAAGTAAAACGTTGAAAAATGCCACTAGAGTAATAAAAAAAGAAGAAGGAGCAAGTTTGAGGTGATTAGAAAATACGCCATCATGATCCTTAGCCGACTGCGCCTTTAACGTTTTGATAGCTTTACATAACATATACTCATATATCATGTAATCAGCTGAAAATTCTTCAACCTTTCATCTAATTGCAGCACAATACTATTAGAATCATGCGAAGTCGACAACTTATAAAAATAACTTTCCCACTCTTTTAGTGATGGTGTGGAATTAGTATCAGGCATCTTAGTCTGCCTATTGCCTCGGAGAACTTTCCAAAGGAGATTCTTGTCCTTGTCGTTATCAAGGGAAGAAGCTTCTTCCATGATCAGGGTATTATGACAGCGGAGCTCCGCTTTGAATTCGGCCTTTCTCTTTTTCATTAGCAAAAAAGCTGGATGCGAGTCTCTATTACCAAGCGCCCACCATTCCCAATACGCTTGTTTTGCCGCCTTATTAGAATTTACCAAAAAAGGGTTGAGGATCCAAAAAGGTTTCTGAGCGCCCAATCTTATCCTATTAGTAGGATAAACTGCCGCAGCGCCGTACTTTAAGCAATGGATTAATTCAAAATAAATACAATTAATAGTCAAAGATGGATTGCTGTCCATCGCGTCCAAACTATCAGGAATAAAAACTTTATCAATTAAAGTCCTCACTCTTTCTTGGTAAAACGGTTTAAAATTCGGATTCTAATCAACCCGATCAAAAAATTTAGGAAGCTTATTACCTGAAATACGAACTGGGGGAGGACGAGAAGGCAAAGGGGGTAAAAGGAACTGAAGCGGTATGTGGTCACTAACAGGGAAATATTCCATTACAATAACCACGGGCAAAGGATCACTTGGGTTAGAAAAAAAATGATCAATATTAGTTGTACTACCACTCCAATGAATATAAGTAAAATCCTGGGACTTCGGTAAAACAGAAAAATTAGGAAGACAAGACGATAAAATTGTACCCCGTTCATTCGCTATGTTTGGATCACAATTAAAATCACCTAAAATATAAGTACGCAAATTTTACTGTAAACTAGAGACAAAAAGACTACGATTAAAACATCGTTGAGTAAACGCATCAAAAGAAATATCATCATGGTAATCAGTCGGAAAATAATAATTAATTAAAACTACGTTTGAAAAACTACAAGCTAAAAAATTCGTATAAATTGCTAGAATAGTTGCATTAAGAGACTTGGGTAAAATAGTAGCTAAACCACCGGAGGGACACCCACCAGTTGGCGTAGCGGGAACAGCAAAAATATCATGCTGAGTAGACAAACTAGAAAGCAGATTCAACGAATGATTAAGGAGGTGGTGTTCTTGAAGACATAATGACGATGATTTTCATTCAAATAACCATGAAGTACAGGTAATTTCCCTAACGCACCACTTGAATTAAAGACGTAACAGGAAGTAATACATTCATTTACAAAATTTCTTTAAAATCGGACACCTAAGTCTAGTCGAAATTTGATTACCGCTACATCGGGCACATTTGAAACGTGCAGACTTACATTGATTTTGACCTTGATCAATTGATTTGACATTGATTTGATTTGACATTGATATTGATTCAAGTATTTTAAAACTTTGACGTTTAACACAACGCCTAGGCTGAATACGACCACGTTCTACTTGGAAAAGCTCATAACCGAATTTGATGCCATGTGTGATGTAAAAATGCAGGTATTCATCTGTTTGAAAAATAACTCCTACAGTTTTTGATTTTCCCAGCCGATTAAACTCGACTATACCCGGAAAGTCCGATGCGTAGGCACTAACATCAAAATCATTAAGCAAAAAAAAAGAATTGAAAAAGGTCTTGAAGAAAAATAATCTCGAAACAATGCCTTGAAGAAAAAACATATTAGACAAATCCTTGAAGAAAAAATGTCTCGGAAAAGAACGTCTTTAAGAATTTTTGTTTTGAAAAGCGTCTTGAAGAACAAAAATCTTGAAAAACGTCTTGAAGAAAAAAATCTCGGAAAAGGTCTAGGAACCCTTTGAAGAAAAAAGTATAAAAAAACTTCTTGAAAAAAAATTAAATATGTATTTAAATTACTTGATATAGTTTGTAATTGAATACTTATTTAAACAGTTTGAAAAGTAATCGAATATGTATTTAAATACTTGTCACTAATTACTTCCACAACACTGCATATACAGCAATAGTCCATCAGTAGAAATACAAAAGTGTTAAAATAAAACTAACATATTTATAAAAACAAAATAAAAACTTCCGGGTAATCACTGGAATTTTTTTTAGAGAGTTCAAAAACAGGGTCTATTCTAAAAAAATAAAAATCAAGTGTATGACTCGGAAATTTTTTTATGTTGTTTTGTATCAATATGTTAGTTTTATTTTAACCCTTTAGTATTTCTCCTGATGAAGCTTATCTTATATGTGATAGAAATATCTAGACTTATGTACCTGTTTTTACTGTCTAAATAAATGGGCTTATCCCCATTTGAATGTTTGTTTGTTCGTCATAGAAAGGCAGTGTGGAATTAGAGACTATAGTAATTAGAAATCCATACTTCAGTTTGCCAGTCTTTTTCTTTGACTTATTTGTAGATTAAATAAAAACAATATCTAAGAGCTCGTATGGCACTCGTGACGAGGTCGGAAGAGCCGAGAACACATAAGGCATGAGCTCTAGCAAAATTCTAAGAATCAATAGATTGATTTGAAAAGAAAACCAGAGGCTTAATGCCGGTCGGGATTTAGAATATGAGCTCTGAGTCACAAGGTCCTTCTAAACATCAAAACTCATTAAGATCCGATCAAACACTCGTAAGTTAAAAATACCTCATCTTTTCTCATTTTCCCTCTTTTCAGCCCCCAGATGGTCCAATCGGGGAAAAAATTTATCACATCAATTTGTGCAAGTCCTTGAAACACCTACTAATTTTCATCGTCCTATCACATCCAGAAGCACCAAACTCGCCAATGTACTGGACGCCCCTAACTCCCCCAAAGAGAGCGTAGCCAGTCAGGTTACGTCAAATACGTATCTACGACGTTTGCTTATTCTACACACCAAGTTTAATCCCGATCTCTTCACTCTAAGCGTTTTCCAAGATTTTTGGTTTCCCCCTCCAACTCCCCCCAATGCACCAGATCTGGTCGAGATTTAAAATAAGAGCTCTGAGGCAAGAGTTCCTTCTAAATATTAAATTTCATTAAGATATGGTCACCTCTTCTTAATTTAAACATACCACAATTTTCACATTTTTCGAATTGACATCCCCCCAACTCCCCCAAAGAGAGCGGATCCATTCCAATTCTGTCAATCGCGTATCTAGAACTTGTTCTTATTCTGCTCATCAAGTTTCATCCTGATCTCTCCACTCTAAGCTGTTTCCAAGATTTCCGGTTTCCATGATTTCTGTTTCCCTCCTCCAACCCCCTATGTCTCCGGATCCAATTCAAATTCGAAAGAGTGCATCTTAGACATGTAACCTTTCTTTAAATCAAGTTTCATTAAGATCCGATTGTCCATTCGTAAGATAAAGATACCTCAATTTTCACGTTCCCCCCTCAGATTCCCATCCCCCGATGTCACTGGATCTACTCGGGATTTAAAAAGAGAGCTCTGAAGTACAAGATCCTTCTATATATTAAATTACATTAAGATCTGATTGCCCGTTCTTAAGTTGCAAATACCTCATTTTTCCTAATTTCTCAGAATCAACCCTTCTCCCAACTCCCCCAAAGAGAGTGGATCTCTTTCGGTTAAGTCAATCACGTATCTAGGACTTGTGGTTAGTTTTTCTACCAAGTTTCATCCCAATCACTCCACTCTAAGTATTTTCCAATATTTTAGGTTTCATAAATAACGACGAAGACCACACTGCCTTTCCATAACAAACACCAAAAACAAGAATAGCAATAGGGAATTTTTTAAGACAGTGGGAAACAAATTAGAATGAATATTTCGGTCCTATGCCCAAGGGCCGTCCTCAGCAATACAAATAAAAAAAAACAACTTACGAGAGGATAAAATCTATAAAACTAAAATGAACAATTTTTCAAGACAGTCCCAGCATCCCTACCTCAGCGAAGTTCAACCAGGACTGAAAAATAAATTGTTATGAAACGAGGCAATTCGATGAAATAAAAGAAAATGATTTAAAAACAGGTTTTTAATGCCAGTCTAGCTTTTTTTCGCTGCTGATCTTATAGGTCTATTTGTGACACGTTCTGTGTTAATATCTATTGGTTTTTAAAATATTTTGTAAGGTCATTTTTAATTAAATTTGTGTATAAAGCATTCAGTGAATATTCTCCTAAATCCCTATTTAAGGAAATATTATTATTAATTTTAAGTCTGATTTCAATTGCTTCTCGAACTACTTGCTTTATGCCTAGATCATTGCTAATAATGGCGGACTCTTCAAAAAATATTTTGTGGCTAGGATTTTCGAAAACATGGCTACTTAAAGCAGAATCAAAAGAAACAGAAGTAATATTATTAGAATTCAGAGCTTTGGTAATATCATCTTCATGTTATTGTAGGCGTTTTTCGAAGTTCTGGTGGGTTCTCCCTACATAGAATTTGCCACAGTCGCATGGTATTTGATAGACACCTCTTTGGCGAGTAACTGGAGTCTTATCTTTACCAGAATTTAGGAGATTTATGATTTTCAAATTATTGGTAAATACAACATACAGATCATTTTGTGTGCATACTATTTCAAGATTTCTAGTGATTTTTGGGATATATGGGAGGTAAATTATGTTTTGGGGCTTATCGGGATTTTCACATGGTAAATTAGCATTCATTTTATGGGAGTGTCTTTTCACTCTACGGTTAATTGTAATATTAATAAATAAAAGAGGATACCCATTTCCAAAAAGTATGTCCCTGATAAAATCTAGTTCAGCTGAACGAAATATTCATTCTAATTTGTTTCCCACTGTCTTAAAAAATCCCCTATTGTTCTTCTTGTTTTTGGTATTTTAGGTTTCCCCCTGCAACTTCCCCCAATGTCACCAAATCCAGTCGGAATTTAAAATAGGAGCTCTGAAACATGAGGGAACAGCCCCTTTCATGTGCGGAGTAATTTCTGTTCGCTTTAAGTTTTAATCTCGCTCCTTACTTTCAGTTTAAAAAGCTGAACGTTCTTGAATTAATGCATGTTTTGATTTTGGCTCTCTGCACATGAATAGTTAAAATTAAATCGGCATATTAAATTATTTTTTGGCTAAATGGCTTTCTCATAGTTTTAATTGGAAGATTTTGAGAAAAAGAGGAGCGAGGGAGTAGGCCTAGTTATCCTCCAAATTTTTGGCTATTTAAAAGAAACTAGAACTTTTAATTTTTTACGAACGATTTTATTAGTAAAACTATACTTAACTTACGAATCAACTTAAGTAAAAAAACGTCTATATTCGCCTGTTTTAATTACTTATATGGAGGGGTTCACCCCTCGTCAATACCTCGCTCTTTACACTAAAGCTTACATTTTTTCCCAATTCCTTACGCATCACCCCTGAATCACAAAGGCGGTAGAATAAATTATTGAAACCAATAAAATTACTTTAGCTTAAAGAGTAAGGTATTAGGAGGAAGTGAATCCCTCATATGCTTAATAATTTCTGTTCGTTTTAAGTTTTAATGCTGCTCCTTAGTTTCAGTTGAAAAAACTTTTTCATATTAATTTTTTCATTTCTCTAAAAAAATGTTAAAAAATCTTGCTCCCACTTCATGGAAATTTTTTTCTACCATGACAAATTTGTCCATTAAAAGTTCTCCCCGCATAAACCCCTTCCCTCAACTTCTCTCCCCCAACCAAAAAATCCCCTTGAAAGCGTCTGTAATCTTCTCAATAAACATTAATATATGTAAACACTGGTCAAAGTATGTAACTTGCAGCCCCTCCCACGGTGACTGTGGGGGAGTAAGTCGTCCCCAAAGACATAATTATTAGGTTTTTCGACTATGCTGAACATAATGGCTATCTCAGAATTTTGATCCGGTGACTTTGGGAAAAAATGATCGTGAGAGGAGGCCTAGTTGCCCTGCAATTATTTTGGTCACTTAAAAAGGACACTAGAATTTTCAATTTCCGTTACAGTGACCCCACTCGTGACATTCTACGACCACTGAATCGATACTCACACCCCTGGGAAAAAAAAAATAATAAACACGTATCCGTGATCTGTCTTGTGGCAAAAAATACAAAATTCCACATTTTTGTAGATAGTAGCTTTAAACTTCTGCTCCATGGTTCTCTGATATACTAAATCTGATGGTTTGATTTTCGTTAAGATTGTATGACTTTTAAGGGGTGTTTCCCCCTATTTTTTAAAGTAAGGTAAATTTTCTCAGGCTTGGAACTTTTGATGCATAAGTCTAAACTTGATGAAACTTATATGTTTAAAATCAGCATTAAAATCCTTTTGATGTAAATATTGTTATAAAAATTTGGTTTTAAGAGTTTCGGTTACTATTGAGACGGGTCGCTCCTTACTACCGTTCGTTACCACGAACTGTTTGATTAAACCGGTTTTTGTGTCCATGTGGAAAAAATCAGGCTGAGCGAGATAAATACTATGTAGGAATATTTTAATTAAGCATTTAATATATAGAGGTGGTTAGGTATTTGACATAATGCATTTTGGGGCGGCATGCTTTCCATAATCCCCCGTTGCAGTTTCCAAGATTTTGTTACCAATGTATTATATTTTCATTTTTTTTTATATCTCATCAGAATTAACCTAGCTTCACTTCTTTGACGGGGTTGCTATAACTTGTAACTATCAAGTGGCTTATGGTCATAAGTTTGCCCTACTAGGCATGGTCCATACACTCTGAAGTGGTGCCAAAGAATCTAGGGACCGGATCATTATAAGAAACTGGGTACTCAGATTAGGCAACAGATTGTATGCTTGATATAATTACATAGTCTCTGAAGGACAATCCATCTGGCGGCAGAAGACTTTAAAAGTGAAGGTGTAATTTAAAAGTTCACGCACGGGAAGATTGGATATTAAGCAGGTATGCGATAAAAGCCCATTAGAGGAATGAATTCCCAAGAGGTGCAGTTGATCGAAGCCTCGTGCCCCTTTCATTCCTAAGATTATTGCGTCAGGTTTCCGATTGGCAGATAACACAAATATTTATTCTGCTGGATAAATGTTAAGTATCTAATAGTGAAACCAAATCATATTCTTCTGGTGATTCATGTGAAGGTACAAGAGTTTTTAACAGTGTGGTCTTTGTTAGGATAGCTTGAGGGGCTGTCGTAACTTCAAGATTCGTAGAAACCCTAATAATTTACTCCTCTCCAATTCACTGTTATGGATGACTGTGGGTTTTAGATATGACAAATCCAATTCTATTGACACTCCTTGCTAATGTTTTCAACTTCTCTGATTGTATATGCTATGTTTACAGCTTCAACTTCTTGTTTATAATTGGTCAGCTACAAACCGACAAAAGAAAACCACTGCTATGTGATTCCCGCTCTTTCAGGAAAATGTCTTCAACCAGCTGACTACTGACTACTTTTTCCTATACTAATTTCGGTTAGGGAATAATTCCTTGCAATATATAGGAAAAACTCACTTTTAATTATTGGGCCAAAAGCAGGCAGAATCTCAACACAAACTAAACTCAAACACTTGAATAATTACTCTTTTTAGTGGAACAGGGAGGTCTGACCAATCAGACAAAAGATTGAATCGAACGGCACAACTTTAAATACGCTATCAATTCACTAACTGTAATAACATCCTTTGACATTGTGAACTTTTAACAGCAAAATAATATGGGAAGAAATGAATTAGTAAAGGTAACAATCAAATAATCATTTTTAAATTAGAACTGAAAGAATCAAACATAAAGATATTTAACGAGCAATAAAAATAATAATAATAATAATTTATCTAAACCCTCCATACACACAAAAAAGCTCTTAGAGGAACATGGAAAAGAAATAATATTTACATATATTATATGTAATAAAAACACTTATCATTACAAACACTAAAAAATACACTAACAATTACTCACAAACGATCAATATACCCAAACGGAAAATCTACGACTGCCTCAGATCACTGTCTGATTCTGCCGTCTAAAAGATCCATGTTATCACATATCTCAAGAACTTCGTAACGTTTGGAGATAATAAACAGTTCGTGGTAACGAATTGTAGTAAGGAGCGACCCGGCCCAATAGTAACCGAAACTTTAAAAATGAAATTTTGATACTAATAGTTACATCAGAAGAATCGCATTTTAATGCAGATTATAAATATATAAGTTCCATCAAGTTTAGTATTAACCATCAAAAGTTACGAGCCTGAGAAAATTTGCCTTATTTTAGAAAATAGGGGGGAAAACCCCCTGAAAGTCATACAATATTAACGAAAATCACACCATCAGATTCAAAATATCAGAAAATCCTAATGTAGAAGTTTCAAGCTCCTATCAACAAAAATGTGGAATTTTGCATTTTTTGCCAGAAGACAGATCACGGATGCGCTTTTATTTTTTATTTTTTGTTTTGTTTTTTTGTTTTTTATTTTTTCCAGGGGTAATTGTATCGATTCATTGGTCCTAGAATGTCGTGAGAGGGCTCATTCTAACGGTAATTGAAAGTTCTAGTGCCCTTTTTAAGTGACCAAAAAATTGAAGGGTACCTAGGCCCCCTCCCACGCTCATTTTTTCCCAAAGTCACCGGATCAAAATTCTGAGATAGCTATTTTATTCACCATAGTTGAAAAACCTATTAACCATGTCTTTGGGGCCGACTTACTCCCCTACAGTCCCCGTGGAACTGTAGCCGTGGTAAGGTTGCAAGTTATAAACTTCGACTAGTGTTTACATATAGTACAGACATTTTCACAGGGATTTTTTTTGTTTTTTTTTGTGGGGGGGGGGGAGAAGTTGAAGGGGGTTACATGGGAGGATCTTTACACGGGGGAATTTGTCATGGGGGAAAAGAATTTCAATGAAAGGGGCGTAAGATTTTCTAGCATTATTAAAAAGGTAATTAAAAATGAATATGAAACGTTTTTTCAACTGAAAGTAAGGAGCAGCATTAAAACTTATAACGAACAGAAATTATTACGCATATGAGGGGTTCACCTCCTCGTAATACCTCGCTCTTTACGCTAAATTATTTTTAGTAATTTCAACTATTTATTCTACGGCCTTTGTGATTCAGGTGTCATTCTTAAGGAATCGGGACAAAATTTAAGCTTTAGTGTAAAGAGCGAGGTATTGACGTAGGGTTATACCCCCTCATATACGTAATAAAACATACGAATATAGAAGTCCGCTACGTAAGTCAATTCAACTACAGAAGAGAGAATAATGAGGACTTTTTTTTCCCAAGACAGTGAATCAACAAAACCAATTTGAATATCTCTGCCCTATATCTAAGGGCCGTCTTCAGCAAAGAAAATAACAAACAACAAAACACTTACAATAAGAGTTTTCGGTTAAAAATTCTTTCATTTTTTTTAAATAGCCTTGGCATCATTACTTCTTAACGAAAAGTTTAGCCAAGACTGCGTGATAAAAGCTAACATTTTACAAGCTAAAAAGGTTCATTCATTGAACTAACTGTATTTATTAAAAATTGGAATAATTTCTTATTGCAATATTTGCCTTCTCTGTAGCTAATCTTGTAGTTCTTTTGGGATTGGGCTTGTTTTTATTCGTTCCTATTTTTGTTTTATTTTGAATTAGATTATTGTCTGTAATTAGTTTTGTGTACATAGGGTTGAGTGTGTATTCACCCAAGTTCACAAGTAATTTAAGTATAATGAATCTTCTCAATTCTGGTAAGGATAAAGCCCCAGTTACTCGTCTAAGAGGGGTGTAACAAATACCATGTAATTAGTTTTTGTGTACTTTTGTGTCATATGATTTTTCCATTGCGTTATTGGGAGAATTAAGTAGCTTTAATGAAGCGTTGTAAAGAGTGTTAATCAAACAAGTTCTAACTGTATCCAGATTTGAAACAAGAGCACTACATTTGTGGAGAGAGGATTCTAAAGATCCTACCAAGTCTGCAAGTCATCTAAAAAGCTTAGTTATGTTGAAGAAAAAGTCCTAGAACAGGGGCCAAAATTTTCATTTTTACCAAAACAGGTTCCAGTTGCTCTTTACGCTTACGTTTTTTATTGTTTTAAAAAGTGGAGTTATGAGAAAGAGTCAAACTTTAGCGTAAAGAGTGGGGCGTTGAGGAGGGGACAACCTTTTTCATATACGGAATAATTTTTGTTTGTTTTAAGTTTCAATGTTGCCACTTACTTGCAGTTAAGAACTTGTCTTTTTATTTAATAACCGTTACGGGATCAAATAGGAACAGGAAGAAAATACTTACAAAATTTGGAAACGACAGACCGAATTTTTGATGTTCTGACGAGGTAAAAACTTCCGTAATGGCACCAGAAAAAATACATGTGGAGCTAAAAGTGAGTTAAAAAAGCCAACAGAACGTTTTTTATCAAATTGAAATTTAACTCTAGAGAAACGTCCGCAGGACTTTCTCAACTTCTCTCTCAACACATTTACTGTTAGTAACCTTGTTGCTTGAATCGAGGTGTTGTATGCAATTCCAAGGTAATTGAGGGACGCACTGGAAAAAATTGTATCAGGGCCAACCTGAATTTTTGAGTCGGGAGGGTGATTATAACCAAAAATGATTCAAAATGTTCACAGTAGCCTGCAG
Organism: Artemia franciscana; assembly: GCF_032884065.1. NCBI lineage: Eukaryota > Metazoa > Arthropoda > Branchiopoda > Anostraca > Artemiidae > Artemia > Artemia franciscana. Next base: position 41,003,412 of record NC_088879.1, on the reverse strand, counting down.
TGATTGCAAATTATCAGGCAGCAGAAGCAGGTCATCTGAATACGAAAGGTGACTTACGTCAATAGATGGATCGATAACAAAATTTGGTATTCTGCGGCTTGTATAGTGGATGGCATTGTTAAATATTTCAGGACTTGAGCCTTGTTTTGCTCCGCGACGCACAGAAACTTGGCTGCTATAGATATGAATAGAATACTTTTGATACCATTGCCAAAGGGAAGCACAAATGAATGGGTTTACTTAACTCCTCGAAGGTGCTAAAATAGCTTGGGAGTATAGAATCGAGTCAAGTGCCTTAGAAATATATATTGCACAAACATATAAAGGTTTCTTCTATCATACCTCTTTAAAACAAATAAGAAAATTGCATGTGCATTCCCAACACCAAGACCGCACGAAAACCAAACTCATGGTCGCCATGATCACACCGATTTCAGATTTTCAAAAGAAATTTGTTTTCAAATAATTTTGCAATAGCCGATCAAACTGTAATTGGATGATAAGAGTCACAAGATTGGGTGTTTTTGTTCTTTTTTGGGACACATGTCACAATTCCCGCATAGTGCAGTCGGTACGGATTTCTGCGCAAATACAAGCTTGGAAAAGTAACGCCGCATGTTCGACTAGCTTTGTGGTGCCATATATCAAATGTTCAGGTTGAAATCCGTCAGAACCAGGAGCTCTGCCTCTTTTAAGGTAGCGAATTAGCATAAGAACTGATGATGGCGTGATAGATACAAGATTTCGGCTATGATCTAGTTGAGAAAAACGGTGAAAGAGAATCTGCCGAAAAGTGGTGTCCAGTGGTTGAGGGCTACCAGAGAATAAAGAAGTGTTTTTCCCAGGAAGTTACATCAATAGGGTTAGAACGTGGACAAGACGATGAAGTGAACTTTGATACCTTGCTCCATAGTAGCTGCAGATGATTTTAGATATTGCGAGAGAGAATAGATGCTTGCCTTCTCTTGAAGAGCAGTACAGCTTTCCGAAACTCTATTTGAGTCTATTTAAGGGCCCTAAAAATATAACCAGATCTGGGACGGTAACAACCCACCCAGATTTTAGACCAAAACTTGTGAAGGTTATTTGCAAATTGTAGTTTCCGGGTCATCGCTCCAGCCCTTTTTCCGTGTACCAAACCTAATAGTGGTATATCAATTCCCAATGCATCTTCCGAAACCGCTGAGGCTGTTGACTGATTTGTTGAATAAACAAATTCATTCAAAACTTTATAGATGAAAGTGTGAGCAAAATGAATGAATTTTTAGAGGTTTTGCGAGCTCAGGTTACAAGAATAGGCTTGAAAGTTATTATTAAGAAGAGTCACTAAGGCTAGGAATAAGTGAAGGTAAAAAGGTGTCATTAGGTAACGAAAAGATTGATCAGTTTTGCAGCTTCACTTACCTTGGTAGCATTATTAGTAAGGACGCTGGGAGCAGCGAAGATGTTAAAAGTAGAATAGCTAAGGCTCAAGGTATTTTCTCACAGTAAAAAAATAGTTTGGAAGAATAGCAAGATTAGTCTGTAAACCAAGATTAGAATATTGCAAGCTACAGTGATGACAGTGGTCGAGTACGGCTCTGAAGCATGGGCGCTCCGAAAAGCAGACGAAAGTTTACTAGGTGTTTTCCAGAGAAATTGCCTACATATTGTTCTGGGTACCCTTCTTACTGACCGTATTTCAAACAGTAAGTTGTACCAAAAATGTGGTTCAATCTCGCTTTCTAGGGCTATAATGAAAGAAAGGTTGAGATAGCTAGGCCATGTCCTGCGGATGAAGGATGAAAGATTGCCAAAGATTGTCCTTTTTGGCCAACCGTCTAGGGCTACACGGAAAGCAGGTCGTTCTCGTCTGGGTTTGGAGGATGTCATAAATAAAGATTTAAAGGAGAGGGGAACTTCCTGGGAGGTTGTAAAGAGGGAGGCCTTGAATTGATTAGGTTGGAGGAGGAGCGTGCGTAGCTGTGTTGGCCTCAGGTGGCTTGATTCTGCGGTGAGTTATTAGTATTAGTAGTACTTGTTAACATACAATAAGATACGTCAACAACAACACTCTGAAGTTCAAAAACATTTGAGAGAACAAAATCAAGATCGGAAGTGGAACCAGAATGGTGAACGTAAGAGAAAGATTTAGACTTCGAAAGCAAAAATGTTTCGCTTGGAATTGGAAAAAGGAGCAACTGTGTAAAAGTGCAGCAGCATCTTTGAGGTCTGAGTTGAAGTCACCACGTATGATAAGCGATTTATTTATTGACCTAACGTTGTGCAGTAATTTTGATTGGGACGCACAAGTTGACGTATATTGTCAGTTAGATGAAGAATTTTGATAATTAGCTGGCATATAAAGACATACAAGAACAATACTACCCAAATTAACCGCTAGGTATAAATTTCAAGATTCAAGACAACTGCATTTGAACTTCTTATTTCCAACAACTATTAAAGCACCAGATGGACAGCCAGTAGTAGTTTTAGCAGGTCTAATAAAAAATTTATGGTCAGACGAAACTTCTAGCATCAGAGATTTATCTAAATTGAGCAAGTGTTCGGCTAAATGAACAATACCAAACTTAAATAAGAGGTTCTCAAGAGTTACCAATTTCTCCTGCGCTCTATTAATATTCTAAAAAAAAAATACTGAAACTATTTCACTAGGACTAGAGCCCATATTAACACGCACGGCTTATAGTCTCGTTTCTAACATGAGGCCCTCGACTAGGCAGGTGTTGCCTTGACCTCTGAACACGACAGACTGTTGCTTCGATGACTGCCACCACAGTTGGCACAAGTAAAGGACTGCACTTGACAGCTCCTGTCACGTTTGCTATGGTTACTGGCACAGTTGCTGCATTTAGTTGGATTAGAACAATCTCTAGCAAAATGACCAAAGCCTTGACAATTGTGACATTGGATCGGATATGCAAAACTGATTTATGAATTTACATAATGTAAAAAAGGAGATTTATCTGCTCATCAAGCGGATGCCATGCTATGACATTCAGCATGCGTTGGTCACATCCTTCCTGGTTGAAAGTAAAAACCAAAAACCTAAACTTTAAAAATCTCAATCTGAACATAAGAAAAAAATTAAACTCAGTTTACAATGTGTACACGGACGAGAAATTTGACTATCAAAGCGAAATTTGGCTCTTGCGAGAGTTAAGCGGTAAGTAAGCTGCAGCATTATGCTGCAGCAGGCTTGTACATACACAGGCTTGTACATACAGGCTTATGCAGCAGGCATTATGCTGCAGCATTATGCTGCAGCAGGCTTGTACATACACAGGCTTGTACATACAGGCTTATGCAGCAGGCATTATGCTGCAGCATTATGCTGCAGCAGTCACTCTTAATATTGCAAAGCTGTACACTTTGTTTTGTGAAAAAGGAAAGATGAAAACTTAATTTTCAATACTAATAATTGGATTTTTAGAAATTGAAAGGGAAAAAGTGGAACTTTCTTATTACTGTACCTTCACAGCCAAAGGCTATATACATAGTATTCTTATACGTGATTTTATATCCCAAGGTTTGGAGCAACAGGCTTTCTTTTGGAAAGAAAAGCAGAGAAAGAGAATTTTCCGGAAACAACGAGAGGAAACTCTATTCCAGCCAAAAAAAAGATGTCTCTTTGAAAGATACTCCATCTCCTATTTCATTTTGCAAGACACTGGAAAAAGACACTCACACGGATGAACATATCAGTAACATTAGAAGGTGGTGTAAATAATAAAAAGATCAATGTCTTATAAAAAGAGAAAATCACTTACAGTTATACTACACCTAGTTTAAGTACAAAACACCTTGATAAAACAATATCGTTTTTAAGACAACATTGTTTTGTTTTGTCTAATTTTCTTTGTTTCCTTTGGACGAAAAATAAGAAAAATAAGAGGATTAAGAAAATATAGGATAATATTTATTTTTAAATATTTTTATAATATTTAAATCCGGAAATATTTAAATCGGAAAATATTTTTTTCCGTGGGGAAGCAAGTTCCCCTCGGTTTTGAACCAAGATTCAAGGCCTGTCTATAGAGCATATCAATAAGAAATAGTTATATTTAAATATATAATTAAAAGAACTAAGTAAACACGTCATTAGGCCTACTGTTGGTGGCTTATCTTAATAGCCAACTCTCAGGCCTCATTAATAATGGGGCTTCTGGCTTTCTAAATTGATTAGATACCTTTGCTTCCTTTTAATATTTTGCTTCGATCGTAAATAGACAAAATAAAGCAAAACCGGAAATATCAAGAAAACTTCCCGAGCACCTTTTGAAATGACCAAAAAAAATGTAAAACAACAACACATAAATTCGATAAAAGAAAACCCAGATAACGAAAGCAAAAGCATCCATCTCGCGCCTACTTACAGCCTCTCGTATGATTTATAGTATAATTCGTTATTGTATTATTTATTGTGTACTTTAAGTTTCTTTTTCGTTTCGTTTTTATTTCTTTATTTCTCTTTTCACTTTGTCTCCAATCACTTCCTGCCTTGGTTTTTTCCTATAGTCATGGATGTTGTCATACTATTTCGGGCATATGTTACCCTGTTTTTTAGGGTACTTTGAACCCTTGCTTCTGTCCTTTCTGTCCTAGATGGAACGATTGTTTTGTCATACCTTTTGTCCATTTTTCTCTCTCACTTTTCTAGTTTTACATATTTTTTAAATTTCCTTCCCGGGGAATTTTGTTTTTTTACTGTCGAAATAAGATATTGCCTCTTTTTTGCATTTTTCCCTATAATCTATAGTGACAAGATGGAAAATAATCCTACCTTCAAATTATACTCCATCTCTTATATTGTTCACTGCAGTGAAGAGCATACAACGGCAAACTTTGGCCGTAGAGAGTAGAAGTTTAAAAACGAAAATTTGAAAAAAAGTAATGTTAGAGGTAATTAATCTATGTTTATTATGTCAAATTCACGTCCTTAATATTTAATAAGCTCAGGATTTTCAGTATTTCACAATTCTTTCGAAAGCCATTTAGATGAGAAAAAAGAATTCTAGTCGAGGATCATTAAAAAAGGGGTGTGCAATTTTACTGCAAATCAGTGAATTACAATACATATCAGCTGAATGAAAAATAAAAATTAAACTTCATAAAATTTAACTGCTGTCAACCACAAGCCTTTCAATTATTTTTAGTTTTAAGGTATAATGGCAATGGAGTCTTGCATCTGAGCCCAAAGGAGTTAAGCCACGCATGTAAACATGGCGTACTGCACCTGTGCTAGTAAATTATACGGTGCTCTATGTCACTTAAAACCAGAAGAAATATTTCCAATATTATCTGAGGATGAATTTAGACTTCAGACACCCTACCGTATTGTTGTGTTAGCGCATGGCTCCTCCTGTTTTCGTTGGTTGCAGCTTTTTAGGTTAGCTTAAGTAGAGTAACTAAGGATTTTGAGCTTTTTTTATCAGTTAATTTAATTTCACATTCCTTACACAATTTTTTCAAACTATGTAAATATGAATTTTACCACGTAAGACGAAATTCCAGGCAAGCATCTTGCGAGCTACTGTAACTTGGAGTTCTCTTTCCCCCCTTTTTTTGGTTACTTTCTCTTTTCGCGGATCGACCTCCTTTCCTCTTATTGATGATAGCACTTTAAAAAGATAAAAAAACAAAACCTCCCTTTCTTGTACTAGAGAGCGACCTTTACCACTAGAGGCTATTATTACGGTGGCTGTTTCTTATCACATCTTAGCAGTTTTAATAATGGTGACTCATAAGCATGCCTTTAGCTCCCTTTTGAGGGGCTCTCATGGCGTCAATAGTTTATAAAGGTGTCCATAAAGTTGATAAATCGTTTTACTCAAATAACTTTGTTGAGTTTGTTGCTGTCAGAAAAAAGCTAAACGTCATTTGAATTCCTCAAGAAATCTGCAAAGTTCAGCCAATAGCAGAGGACTTGCGAAAAATTTCAAATAAACAAAACACATATTAGTGTCTACAGAAATAACAGTGTAAAATTGTTTAAATATTTTACTTGGTTAAAGAATAACAGTTTGACAAAAAACTATTTTCATCCAAGCTTTACTTATTGAAATGTAAAAAATGCTTAAGAAAACGGTTTTCTCAACTCCACGTATGATTAATTCCGTTATTAACACGAAAAGCTGCTGTAAAGACAAAAAGGCAGAATTCTTGTGTGAGTAGGACAAACTTTATGGTGCGCAATTGTGCACACTATGGTGCTCAATTATGGTGCACATTATGGTGCACACGATTATTAACTTTGATGAAACTGTGGGACCCCTGCATTTGAGATACGAAGTTTGTCTGTGAGCTCAAAGTATACATTATAATAATCCCTGTCTTACTGTTTAAGGATTAAATACAGGAAATAAATCTTGTGTACTTACCTTGCTTGGCGGACAGCTTCAATCCATGCTTTGCAGTCACTCTCTGTGTCAGCCTTAAGTTCATATTGTCGCTGGTTTTCTCGTCTGTATGTAACAGCAAAGCAATACTAAATTGAAGAGTACAAGGTATATTAATTTATAATCGCATTAAATTTATGTCTAGTGTTTTTTTGTTTTTTTTTTTTTACATTTTCCAATATATCTATATAGCAAAGGAAAAAACGAACCGGCTAACGATCAGAGAAAACGAATATACTCATTAAATAAGACGGAAAGTTTTTACATATTTTCTGAATCTACCGTAGAAGGAAAACCTTTCGAGTGCAAGGATGAGCTATTGCAGATTCAAAAAAACAGCATTTAAAAATACTAAAAATGATTAAGGCAAAAAAAGAGAGAGAAAGGAGAAAATTGAGCCCAAAATATATGATGCAAAGTCTTTTCATACTCCCTATGAGTAACATTTTTGTATATTCAAGCGGTAAACTGTTGTACCGTAAAAAAGAAGAAAAAAACAGTTGAAATAACGAAAAATGTATAAAGAGATAGAAAATAAATTACAAGACTAAAAACCATTAATCAAGGTAAAAAGTTTTCACATACTTCCTGTATGTACCGAACGGTGAAGTTTATTATGCATCCAAGGATAACTAGCATATAAGTAACCTACGTAATTTCTATTGGAAAAATTCTTTTCTCTTAGGGGCAGGCGTGGGGTCATAACCTTTCCGAGCGTAAAAGAGGATATGTGAAAATTCCTAGGACCTGAAGTTTCAAAGAGTTTTATTTACAAGAAAACCACCAGGTTTTGCTAAATATTATTTATATTTGTGTCTTTTTTTATCCTCAGGAATATAGGAAGGTCGGAGGGCATAAGCCCCTCAGCCTCTGGGTTCTCTTGTTTGAGCTTGCTCTTCATTTTAATTTTGAAAATCAATTTCTGTTTTGATATTAATGACGCTCCCCAATTTAAGATTGACTGCATAATGCTTGTATTTAAATTGCTTATTTGTCTGTTTACTAATTACAAAATACTAATTACAAAATACTAATTACAAAATACTTAGTGTCTCAGATAATCTCTTCTGCTAGTTAAATAGATTTTATTTATTCAGAGGTTTTCATTGGAGCTGAACATTCATTTTTTAATTAATACCTTTCTATTTTAAAAGTTAACAATAAAAAATATACTATAAGGAGGCCAAAATCAGGAATTTTAGAGCCCAAATGAGCTGAATCTAGGCAAATATTCTCATAAACGCTGGCTCCACGTACAACATAAATTCTGCTTCTTTGAAGACTTGCTTGGTCAAAGAAGTTTAGCAATATGTTTTGATTGCCGAAAATATTTAAATATTTAGCAATCGCAAATTCTGTCGGTCGGTCGGTCCCGGTTTTGCTACTTTAGGCACTTCCAGGTAAGCTAGGACGACGAAATTTGGCAGGCGTATCAGAGACCGGACCAAATTTTATTAGAAATAGTCGTTTTCCCGATTCGACCATCTGGGGCGGAGTGGGGCTGTTAATTCGGAAAAAAAGAAAAAATGAAGTATTTTTAACTTACGAACGGTTGATCAGATCTCAATGAAATTTGATTTTTGGAAGGATATCGTGTCTCTGAGCTATTATTTGAAATTCCCAACCGATCTGGGAACATTGGGAGGGGGGATTGGGAGGGGGAAACCTAAAATCTTGGAAAACACTTAGAGTGGAAGGATCGGGATGAAACTTGGTGGGAAAAATAAGCACAAATCCTAGATACATGATTGACATAACCGGAACGGATCCGCTCTCTTTGTGTAGTTGGGGGGAGGGGGGTTGGCTAATTCTGAAAATTTAGAAAATGAGGTATTTTTATCTTACGAACGGGTGATCGGATCTCAATGAAATTTGATATTTAGAAGGATATCGTGTCTCAAAGCTCTTATTTTAATCCCGACCGGATCTGGTGACATTGGATGGAGTTTGGGGGGCCTAAAATCATGGAAAACGCTTAGAGTGGAGGGATAGGGAAGAAACTTGGTGGAAAAAATAACCCGAAGTCTTAGATACGCGATTGAAATAATTGGAACAGATCCGCTCTATTTGGGGGAATGGGGGGGGGGTAATTCTGAAAAATAAGAAAAAATGACGTATTTTTAACTTAAGAAAGAGTGATCGGATCTTCATGAAACTTCATATTTAGAAGGACCTCGTAACTCAGGTCATTGGGGGGGGGGCCAGAAATCTTGGAAAACACTTAGAGAGGAGAGATTGGGATCAAACTTGATGGGAAGAATAAGCACAAGCTCTAGATACGTAATTGACATAATTGGAACGGACCTGTTCTCTATGGAGGAGCTGGTGGGTGTTAATTTGGAAAAACTAGAAAAATTGAGGTATTTTTAACTTAAGAACGGTTGACCAGATCTTAATGAAATTTGATATTTAGAAGGAATTCATGTCTCAGAGATGTTATTTCAAATCCCGACCAGATCTGTTGACATTGGGGGAGTTGGAGGGGACATCGGAAATCTTGGAAATCGTTGAGGGTGGAGGAATCGGGATGAAGCTTGGTGGATAGAATAAGCAAATGTCATTGATGCGTTATTGACGTAACCGTACTGGATCGCTCTCTTCAGGGAGTTTGGGGGAGGGGTTCAGTGCTTTGGCGATTTTGGTGCTTCTGGACGTGCTAGGACGATGAAAATTGGTAGACGTGTCAGGGAGCTGCACAAATTGACTTGATAAAGTCGTTTCCTAGATTCGACCATCTGGGAGGGGCTAAAGGGAGAGAAAAAATTTGAAAAAAATGAGGAATTCATAACTTAAGAGTGGGTGATCGGATAATAATGAATTTTTATATTTAGAAGGACATCGTGACTCAGAGCTTTTTTTTAAATCCCGACCGGCATTAAGCCTCTGATTTTCCTTTTAAATCAATCTATTGATTCTTAGAATTTTGTTAGAGTTACCATATGAGCTCTTGGCTCTTAGCTCTTATGGCCTCGTCACAAGTGCCATATGAGCTCTTAGCTCTTGTTTATTTCTGACTTTTAAAAGAAAAAATCACTGAACAAGTGACACTTGTTTGGAGTCGCCAGTGTAAAGGAGAAAAATTTTTACTTTCTGCCTTATATTGCAAAGATTCTCCGTGATTTTCTGCATTGTCATATAATTTGGTAACCAAATGAAACCCTGGGAACTACTCCAAAACACTAAAACAAATACGTAAACACTCTTTTTTTGTGGTTTTAAGAGTTCATGGTGCACGATTAGGTTCGAAAATAAGCTTACAAAGAAAATAAGGCTAAGAAACAAGGTTAAAGTTATGAAATTATGTTACGAAGACTAATTCGCTTCGAATAGGAATAAACGAAAGTGAAGAGGGGATATTGGGTAGTGAGACTATCGACCAAGTTGATAGTTTCTCTTACTTGAGTAGTATTTTCAGTAGATGTGGGTGCAATGAGATGTTCTAAGTAGAATAGCCAAGGTCCAGGGTGTTTTTTACAATTGAAAAAAGTTTAGAAGAATGAGATTATAGATGTAAGAACCTTACAATAGATGTAAGATTATAGATATAGAATAAGAATGAGATTATAGATGTTAGATTATAGATGTAATGTAAGATTATAGAGATTATAGATGATATTATAGATGTAATGAGATTATAGATGTAAGATTATAGATGTATAGATATTAGAATATTAGAAGCCGCTGTGGTCAAGTATTGTACTGAACTGAACATTGTACTGAAACATATGCGCTTTGGAAGACAGATGAGAATTTTTCTATGTTTTTCCCAGAGGAATAGTCTGCAGACCAACTATAAATATATGGATATATTTCCTGTTTATTTTTAAATTATGTTTATATATATAACAGTTTTAAAAGTGATTTAAGTTTTCCGTAATAGTTTTGACAAGATTTGCAAATGACTTACCATTTTCTCAGAGGCTGGCTTTGATGTTTTAGATCCAGTTATAATTAGTCGATCACAGTAGCTCCCTTCCAGAAATATCACACCCGAAGGTCTTGAGGAATGCTCTATCTCCGAATAGAATAATAAATTCTAGAAAGAAAAAAAGCTAATAAAGTTTCGTCTAAACTTTTTTCCCAATGGAATTCCCCCTTTTTTAGGGTATGAGATCATGCCTTTTTTTTGTCACTTTTTACGGATTATATCACATTTTACACTTCAAGAAATATCACACCTGAAGGTCTTGAAGAATAATCTGTAAATAAGACAATGAATTCTAGAAAGACAATACAATCTAATAGATTCTTATCCAAAATACTAAGCTACGTTGTCATACATTTTCTACATTGTCATTAGCTACATTGTCGAGCTGATTTCACTCCTGTGCTTTGGGTATGAGATCCATGTCATTTTTTTGGTTTTTGTCACATTTTACATATTATAGATTTATATCATAATAAATAATCATCAACATCATCATTTTATTTATAACCAGTCCTAAAACAATTGGGCAAGGCCAATAAAAGACAGAGTAAAAATCAAGAAAAAACAAAAAAGAAACAATAGAAAGAAAAACATACTTCGACAACTACCAACACGAGACAAACAGAAATGACTAAGTATGGGAACACTCTTAACAATCAGTAGAAAAATCACAAATATGTTTCTCAATAAACCCAGCTAGGTTTACAAATCAATACATTCTCTGCAAAAAAGAGTTACTTGCCCTTGTTGGCAGCTCCCTCAAATACTTTTCAATTTAAAATAAAGACAGTGATCTTGCTTTTTAATTAAGCCATAACAAAAGACAAACATAACAAAAGAAAAAAAACATGGTTAGTGCAGAGATTACACAAAAATATCGACAAAATGAAATAATACCGATGCTCCAATTCTCTAGAAGCTATGTTAAACAATTAATATTGAAATAATCTACTTTTGAAGTTAAAATTTTATTCAAAGTTTAAGTAACTAAAGGTAGAATAGGGATCAGTATTAAGCAAAGACTGAAAAATAAATATAGAATAACGGAATACCTATAATATTGACTTTTTAACGGAATGAATGTTTAATAAATCAATATCAAAAAATTTACTAATTTTAAAAAAATCAACCCAATATTTCACTTTAAATTTATCAGATGTCATTAGCCAAATAAGAAAATTCTACGTGGCTGTGGTAGATGGCTTTATTAAAGTGCTCATAGCCAAAGGCACTTTCTTGCAATGTACTTTCTAGACATTTTTGGGCATTTGAAGAATTGACCAACCTTAATTTTAATGAAAAAGTTTATGGCTTATGCAGTCTTACGTATTTTAGTTGGAAAGACCTCACTTAGACACCTCCCTTAGACAGACAACCAATTTTATATGTTTAACGCCTGAAAACTAGGCTGATTGACATTTTTCCGACTAATAATTGTAGCATACCACCTATTGAACTATTTTATAAAAAAAACTATGGCATTGGACCTCAGAGCTTTCTGGATTTTAGAAAGCACCATTAGAGGGCTGGCACAGGATGTATTGTATTGTTTCACTAACAACATTATTGATTACAAAATACCATATAACACATCATTTTTTAAATTGTCGGAAACATCCCATGAAAATCTTGGAAACCAGGTTTGTGTATTTTGGAATGGTGCCGGGATATGTGTTAGAAAGTCCAATGGTACATCGGAGAATGGGCTTCCACAGTATCTGTGTATCAAAAGACCAGATGTGAGGACTGTCACAGGATGTATTGTATTGTGTCGCTGACAACATAATGATCACATAATACCAGATAATGCATAATTCTTGAAATTATTGGAGAAAAATCAGTAAATTCTTTAAAACCAGAATTTTTATGCAATATCAGATAACACATCATTCTTGAAATTCTCGGAAACCTACCAACAAATTCTCGATATCCCAAAATAGTTCTTAGTCCCCGAAAAATTTTATGTCCTGAAAAACTAACTGTAGTCCCCAAATACCCATAAATTTCATAAATCAATAGAAAACTGCTTAGAAGCTAAAAATGTTGTTGACTCAGTTGCTATCTCAAAAGACCAGATATGAGGGTTGTCACAGGATTTATTGCATTGTTTCACTGACAAGATGAATGACTACGCATTACCAGATAACTCATCATTCTTGGAAATTCTTGGAAAGATACCATGAAAGCCTTGGAAACCAGGATGCATAGTCTTGAAATGATGTCAAAAATGTTAGCAACTCCAATAGGATTCTGTTGTTTAGAAGGTAAAATGTTGCTGACTTAGTTGTTATCTCAGAAGACCAGATGTGAGGGTTGTCAAAGGATATATTGTTTTGCTTCACTGACCACATGAATGATTACGCAATACCAGATAATGTATTATTTTTGAAATTCTTAGAAAAATACCACGAGGTTCTCGGAAACCCTGGTTTACATTCTTGGAATGATGTCAAAAAAGATGTTAGCAACTACAATAGTACATCCGGGTGTTGGCTGCCAAAGTATTTGTGTCTCAAAAGACCATATGCGAGGAAAGTAAAACGGTTCAAAATAGGGATGATACCTTTTTTATTGACAATGAATAGATATAAAATTATTTAACTGGATGATGAACACTGTTGAACACTGTTGATGATGAACACATTTAACTGCTGATGATGAACACTGTATATAGGTTCGATATATCCAGTTAAACAATTTTATATCTATTCACTGTCAATAAAAAGGTATCATCCCTATTTTGAACCGTTTTACTTTCGTCATGGAAAGGCAGTGTGGTCTTCGAAGTTATCTACATATGCGAGGGCTGTCATAGGATGTTTTCAATTGTTTCGCTGACAACTTGAATAATTACTTGTACCAGATAGTGCATTATTCTTGTAATTTTCGGAACCATACCAAGAAATTCTCTGCCTCCCAGAACCATTTGAAGTCCCCTAACAGTCCTAAAAATATTAAAAAAACTCCCATTCAAAAATTGTATGTTCGACGTCCCAAAATAAGTCCCCAAAAGTTCTGTCCATAAAGTTGTGCTGAAAAATAAGTTTGAAAAAAACTTCAGCTCAAAAAAGATAAATCAAAATTCAAAAAATGGGGAGGGGTGTCATTGGGGCCCTGAGGGGGGACTTAGAGCCCTGGAGGGAGAAGTTGAGCTCTTGAGCGGAATGTTGGGACCGAAATTCATGTGCTGGCTCTGGTAATGGAAAATGGTGGTGCTCAGGACCCTTTCATTACAAAAATGATACCTGCCCGGTTGCAGTCATTACAATTTTTATAGATTGAAACAAGTCTCATTAACCATCAAAAGAATATGTCTGTTAAAAAGTATCTCAAATCATCGTGGTCTGCATATTCTCGGAGAATGCCGAAAAAAGGTGCCAGGAAACAAATCACCAATTACACTTCCCATTTCGAGATCGATTGAAATGTATTTGAATCCAATTTTGAGATTGATTGGGCAATTAACTTGTTCCGGTGTAGTGACATTTAACATCAGTTGGCGAGCGTCCAGAAACTATATATTGATTGCCTTAGAATGTATTTCTAAGAACATAATATCATCATAACTTGTTGGCTCAGTTGAGTAGCGTGTTGTTCTTTTACCATAGGAAATAATGGGTCTCACGTTCGGTATCTACAGGGGATATAACTTTTACAAAATCAATGGAATACTGCTTAGAAGCTAAAAATGTGTCGTTAGAAAAGAAAACATGTCACCATCTATGACTTCAGTGAAGAATAATGTAATCTATGAATTTTCTTTGCAGATGCTAGTATTAGTGGAATCGCCGTCAAACTTCCTTCGTGATCTTACAACACTATAGAAGAAAAGAGTTGGGGGACTGGCCACTTAGAGTCTATATAGGGATGCTACTTATATGGTAATTCAAAAACAGAATTTTAACTCGTTGATTTATCAGAACTACCAATAAATTTGGCGAGGTTAAGAGCCAAATCGATGATTTCTTGGGCTATCGGATTCTAAAAATCCTAAAAAAAAAAGTAACTAAATATTTTTAATAATTGGGAAATAATATTTAATTACCTAGTTATTTAAATACACTTGTCTTAAGACTTTTTAAGCACTAAAGAAGATGCAAAGCTTGTTTTACCTCATTATTTACATCGCTTTTCGGTATTGCTATTCTTATTGTTTAAATCGCTATTTCATATATCTGACAAGACCTTTCTTATGGTTTACATTGGTATTTGATATATTCCAAATCGCTATTTCTGTGATTTAAATCGCTTGCCATTCTTATGATTCACATCACTTTCCAATTTGCTCAATATTACTTTCGACACATCTCGACAGCTGATTGATATCGTTATTCGATTTTACTTGACATCGATAATCTTGTGATATAAATCTCTGGTTAACATATTCAAAGTCATACTCTTAGGATTTATATTGCTATGGAAGTTACTTTTCTGATAATTTCCATCATTTTTCGATACATTCGACATTGCTTTCTATGTATATCGACAGCTGATTTACGAATAAGAGCTGTTATTCGTTATATACGACGTTGCTGCTCTTGAGATTATATCGCAATTTTAAAAGATATATTTTATATCTTTATCCTTGCAATCCACATCGCTGTTTGATATATTCGGTATCGCTTTCGTTATGAATTAAATTGCTAATCTGTATATTCAATGTTCTCTTATAATATACATCGATTTTTAATACGTTCAACATTTATTCTATTATCTTTTGCATCACCATTCGATACATTCATCATTACTATTCTTATTATTTATAAATTAAACCTTTTCAACATTTATTCTACTATCTTTTGCATCGCCATTCGATACATCCAGCATCACTATTCTTATGATTTATAAATTAAACCTCGATTTACATTTGTATACTATTTGACTTAAATTGCTGTTAGATTTTCTCGACGATGCTACTCATAAACACATCGGTAGTCGATATATTTGATATTACTCTTTTTATGATTTATGCACTTCTTTCGCTTCAAAAAAATTATTTCTACTTGTTGAGTAGTTGCAACTTATCTCCAAGATGTAAATCAACTCCCCACAGATATATGGAAAACAAATTTCCTGCGTTATCTCCTATTAAACCTTCCATTAGGAACAAAATATACTCTACTGAAATAGGGGATCATCAATATGAATCTCTTTAATTTTATCTTTGTTAGCATAAGAAAGAAAGACGTGGTTCTTGTGTTTCCGAAGTACCTGGAGTAAACCTATTACTCTATGTTGAAACATAGGAGAGGAGAAATGGAGGAAAAAATTGTAGATATTCTACTTCTCAAGCCCTCAGAAGTAAGTCCGATCAGGGTTCTTTGGGAAATACTGAATTCTCAGTAACCTTATGCACTTTTGATAATTACAAGGATCTTCACTCTAGAATATTCAGATATTATTTTCCATTAAATGCTCCACAATTAGAGGGAATTACGTACAGTAAACTATTAAAAGATGGGGTTTCTTGAACGGAAAAGTAAGCGTGTACAGTGTTCCTCAAACAGTTCGTGATATAGAACTTGTAAGTAAGGAGAGAAAGGGGCTAATAGTAACTAAACTCTAAACACGGAGTTTTAACTACAGTTAATAGATCGAAAAGATCAATTTTTTTGCTAATTCCAAACGTAAGGGATTCTTATATAATGCTAATCACAAAAGCTATGAATTTTGGCAAATATGACTGATTTTTGAAAAAGGAGAGAAACTCCCCTAAAAAGGCAAGTGGTCTTTACAAAAGTCACACCATGGCTTGTAACACAGTCACAAACCATAAGAGTCCACATTTTGTCTTACTATTTATATTGTTGAACAAAATCTATCAACAATTTCGGATAATGAACGCACCTTGGACAATCTGAATACACACAGTATATTTTGATTTATTTTTACACGTCAACTTTCCCTGAAAAAATAAACTTAATACCCCATTTAGTTCCTAAGATACTGTATATACCGTTTTGACAACCTGGAGGCACTTAAACCCTTTCAATTACTTCAATAGTAGCAGCAGCAATAGCGGTAACCCTGATAGTTTAAACTTTATTCCTCAGCAATTTTTGAGATATTACTGATGCGTCGTATTAACCTTTAGTCTGCCACAACATCATAGTTTCTTTTCTAAATTCTAGGCACTTTTTATTCAAGTTATGAAATCAAAATTTGTTTTTTTTATAACCCCCCCCCCCACCAACAGTTTTTATAACGCCTTTCTTACCTGGAGAAAATTCAGGATACATGCCTGTTTCACTCACCTATTCTCCGAAACGATGGCATTTCGATTAAAGTATTTTGGAAACAACCAAGTCACCAACTCTCTTTTTGGAAATAATGATAAGCAAATATGTGTAATTTTAATTCATTAATAGACGATAAGAAATCTGTTTACTGGCCTTGCAAGAAGGTGGTCAAGGGATTTCCACTAAAAATATCTGGTGGAATGGGGTGCACTTTCAGAAGCCTTTATCAGTGGGGGGAAAAACGTCTATACAGTGTGTCAAAGTAAAACTATTTGGGCTATGAATCACCTTCTAATGTCTATCCCTTTGCAATTGAGATATTTTAAGATGTATATTAGGACTGATAATGAAACACTTCGATTAGTAATGAAGATACATAGAAGGATACATAAGTATACAATAAGGATACATAGGGATAAGATGAAAAATTGTAAACTTTTAGACTTTTTGGATTTTCACCTTTATTAGGTAAACAGAACATATTAAGAAAAAAGGAAAATTCTTAATATAGAGGGCTAGGAATTACATTTCATTAAACATAAATCAAATTGAAATAAATTAAAACTTATGCAATCAACTTGTAAGATGATTGACATCGAATAGTTACGTCGTTTTTAAAGTTCATGATACTATCTTTATTTAAATTAGTTCAGAAATTTTTTTTCCACAGAACAGGTTTTTCAAAGAAACGTATTGAGCTCCATTAAACCCAAAATAAACAAAAATAAAGTCAAATAATCTTGAAAGCTTAAAAATACCACAAATCACGATCAATAAGAAAATGAATCCCAACACGAACCGAAGTTACAATAAATGACCGAGTCAAACCCAAAACGATCAAAAATTAACATAAGTAGTGTTGACAATCCGAAGCCTTCTCAAGACCAGAACATAATTTGCACTTTACTAAAAAAATGACCATGGATTGTCAGTTTAATATACATGTACTGATAATTTTTCCTTATAGTTTCAATTTTTTTAACTAAAAAAAGCTAGAACAATTAAATTTTTTTGTTTTAGTTAAGTGCAATTATGTTTGTTTTGATGTTTTTCAATAATAGTAAATGTAGTAGTCTCTAAAGTTTCAACATAATACTCCCAGTCGTTCTCGATGTATTACTGAGGTGTTTATTGGCAACCATATAAACAGTTCCTTATAATTTAATTTTAAAGCAACATTTAATTTAAAAGTGTAATGAACCGAATACATAATTGTGGGGAGGGGGCTGACATACCCAATATCCATAGAGGCATAGTTACTGGACCTTTCTAC